>NW_015646350.1:140805-143340 GCF_001515625.1 Sinocyclocheilus rhinocerous | reverse complement strand
ATTTTGTTTTTTTTTTTTTTTTTTTTGTATTCTATAACTTCACAAGCTGAACCATGCAGTCTGTTTTTTTTTTTATATATAAAATAGTAACATTTTAAAGTGGATTTTCATCATTAAACTGAGAAACAAATTAACTTCTGCTTGTGTGTGGAAAAAGTCTGAGAACGTCAGATATTTTCATTTAGATTTGCAAATTAAAAAATTTGTTTATTTGTTAGTAAGTCAATACTTGCTGTTTCATTATTGGGCAACAAATGACAAAAAATACAATATTTTTTTTCTTCTTATATTTTAATATGGCTGTACAGAAACATTTCAGTTCTTAGCAATTCTTAGCAAACCACAATTCAAGTCATTAATTTACATATTTCTTTAAAATATTAGACAGTCTATTTACAAAAATCCTCTAAAGTCCTCTAAAGTCAAAATGGGCATTTTGGGGTGAATAAAACATAAGTGGTCATTTTTTCATGTTTAAAATAAAGGGAGCTTTTTACTTCCTACACTAATTTAATTTAATTTAATATTTAACTATTTTTATGTTCATTTATTCAATCCTGCCATACTCTATTACTGATGAAATCCCACTTACTGACAAGTTGCGCATCACCTTTCACATTATTGGCTACATTTTAATAATCAAGAGATCAGACAGTGTGTCACATTATGTCTATGTCAGCAACATTTGCATGTTTGATGGAGCGAGTAAGTCGTTTCATTCAGTTCCCATCAAAGAGAATGAGATTCAGAGATTCAGGAGCATCTCATCTCATCACACTCATGTCATCTTGACTCTCTTTTTCCCCATCAGGGTTTCTGTTGGCGTAGCCGTTAAGCATGAAGTGGAATTTGCTCAAGAAGAAGCCTGCGGCCATGGTGGGCCCCGAGCCCACGGGTGCCAGTGCCCTGACCATGGCCCCTGCTGTTTCCACACCTGTAGACAACTCCACCGAGCATCAGGGCCCAGTCAGCAAGAATGATGTCTTTGGTGACATCAAAAACAAGTTCCTCAATGAGATGGATAAGCTTCCATGTGAGTATTTGACTATATGTGTGATATTGTGTGATATTTCATAATCCCTGACCAGAGACCAACATGTAACTCAAGGTCCAAACTCATCTCAGAGCTTCAGACTCTGCTGTTGTTTTTAGTGTACTGGTTATCATTTAGTTAAGCCATTAGTCGAATTATCACACGTTTATATTAAAAAAGCTATGAATGTGTTAAAAAATAGCAAGGAGATATTTAAATTATTTATTAATAAACTAGTGTTTTCTGAGTCTGTGTCGGCTGCAGAGATGAAGTTGCCGATGCTGACTGACTCGCCATCTCCACAGTACAGTGACTTGCATTCAGAGAGAAATGCACCTTTCATACAGATTACATAACCAGAGTATTTCTTTTCGATTTCAATTGGTTCATTTAAAAGTAGACATTTCAAGATTTCTACAGATATATTTCTCATGTCTGTGAGGTAAACAGTCTATCAGCTGAGTTTCGATTCATTTTTGTGCTGCGCTCCAGTTCATGGAGATCGAGACGGCAGAAAGCGCGTCCGGTTTGTTTTCTTTATTTTACAAAAGCACAACGTTTTCTTGATATTGTGAGAGCACACAAATAAAAGTAGAGCCGCCTTCGAATGATGTATTACTCGTATCTGCATGAGCAAAAATTACGGCGTATTTTAAGTTGTTTCACCTGAATTTTAGGAAAACATGCCAGTAATCGCGCCGGCGCCTCCATGTCTTGCAGTAACGCGCTAACAGCTTCCACACTCCACACAAACACTTGGATACGTGCCTCACAGCGCACATTTATCTAGGTTAACGTTAGAGCCAGCGGCCGTGTAAAGTTGCTACTGCATGTTTCAATTTCAAATGATAAGCCAGATATAAGATTGATAAATGATAGGCAATGAATTTTATACTGTGGGCTAATTACCAGGGGCGTCTTTTAGTGGGGCTTCAGCTTCGGCTCCTCCCCGTCTTTAAGCGTTCTCTGATAGCACACGTACATCACGAAGACGTCTATTTGACGTCTGCAAGACATATTTTTTTAGAGTGTTTGCTCATCTGCAATACATCTACTGTATAGGACGTTTTCTATCAGATGTCAAATAGACATTTAGAAGATGTCTTTAAGATGTTTATTATTTAGAATGTATGTAAAATTGAGCTATACTTTTGCTATCTGGGTTATTCAGCATGTTCTTCAGTCAGCAGCAGCACAGCGATAGCATAGGAAGCAGAGGACAAGGTGTGTGCATTTATCGACTGATTATGATTATTCTTTGTCATAAATGCAGTTTACATAATGTGCTGCGGGAGCAATACAAAACGGTTTTACATCCACTGTAAAGTTTTTGCTGCATTCACCCTTTATCACTCCAACATTGTTTTCCTCCAGCGAATATGGAACATGAAGACAAACTTATTTTGAAAATGTAAATTTTAAATTAAAGCATATTTTGTGGATGTGATTAGATTAGATTAACATCATGCACAGAAATTATTAGAGACTGTAAGGTCTGTTTT
>NW_015646350.1:140343-140596 GCF_001515625.1 Sinocyclocheilus rhinocerous | reverse complement strand
CAAAGCTTTTCAAGACGGTGCACACTAACGACATCTTGTGGTCAAAAGGTGAAAAAAGCTGCCTTTGCGTCCCAGATGACCCAGCCATTTTTGGACTGTTTCAGATAATAAATTAGTTTGTACCATGAAAACCTGTATAAAGTAAAGAAAATATGAAGTCTATATAAATAAGTCTTCATGTCAGTGATTGTATTACACAATATGAATAAATGAGTCTGTGAATAAATTTGTGGAAAAAATAGGCAAGGCTGTA
>NW_015646350.1:117183-140218 GCF_001515625.1 Sinocyclocheilus rhinocerous | reverse complement strand
ACACTTGAAACTGCGAAAGTGGTTCGCGTTATTTGAATAAGAATACAAAGCAGTCACGTGGTTGTGTGCGAAAACGAAGCTTCGGACGTCACAGATCACGTGGTTTTTGCAAAACGAATCAAGCTCCGGTACAGTGCTTCACTGTGAGAAGTTTCGTTTTTTTGATACAAGCTTCGAAGCCTCGGTGTCGAACATCACATCACTAGTGAGTTGTGTTTCTGTTCACGGTCAAGTCTGTTCATGCCAAGTCCGTTCATGCCATGTCAAGTCAAGTTTGTTTCAAGTCAAGTCTTTGTTTATTGTTTGGATTCTGGATTTCACATTGTAAATAAACTGCACTTGGGTTCATCTACTACTCGCCTCCAGTGGACTTGATACAGAATACACGACCGAAGAAAAAAAATGAACCCAGCAGATTGTCTCATTCGACTTCGCCAAGGAAACAGGCTCATTGAGGATTATGTGGCGGACTTTTGTAAGTTGTCATTTGGTAGACTTTAACGATACTTTCCTTAAAGACATTTTTCATTTTGGTTTAAGTAAGGACATCTCTTGTTTAATGCTTTGCGGTTGAGTGGATCTGAATTTACTGTGGGAGTTGCGGATGAGGAGCCCCACAGTTGTGCTATACCCTCTGCACCAGAGCATTTTCACGTCCCGACCGTTATGTCAGGGTATGTTCATGTCATGCCTACTGCTCCGGAGTCTGCTCACATCATGTCTGCCAAGCCAGCGCCCGTTCACGTCATGCCTGTCAAGCCAAAGCCTGCTCACGTCATGTCTGCTACTCCAGAGCCTGCTAACGTTATGCCTGCTAACGTCATGTCTGCTACTCCAGAGCCTGCTAACGTCATGTCTGCTACTCCAGGGCCTTCTCATGTCATGTCTGCTACTCCAAGGCCTGCTCACGTCATGCCAGCCAAGGCAGAGCCTGCTCACGCTATACCAGCCACTCAAGAGCCTCATCACAAAATGGCTATCAACCCAGAGACTTTGTACAAAGTGGCTGCCATTCCAGAGCCTCGTCACGACATGGCCGCCATTCAAGAGTCTGCTCACGTCAAGCCCGCCACGCCTGAGTCCCCGGCCAAGATGGCCACCACGCCTGAGCCTCGCCACGCCACTGCCATCACGTCAGAGCTTGATTTTTTGGGGCGGGGCTATAGTACCCAAGCTCCCGAGGATGCCGAGCTTGGGCTAGGAATGAAAGGGCTGATTGCCAGTATGATGGACCCACCTCTGATGTCGGTGCAAGCTGCAGGCATCCCAGTGACATCCGCGTTCTCAAGCCCAACCATCCTAGAGGCCCTGCCACCCTCTGCTGCCCTTACTGTAATGGTGATCGCCATTTTGAGCATGTGGGCTGCACACTGCACTCCAGAGGCCTCTCCTGTCCATGAATCTGCCCCAGAGGCCTCTCCTGTCCACGAGTTTGCTCCAGAGGCCTCTCCTGTCCATGAATCTGCCTCAGAGATCTCTTCTGTCCACGAGTCTGCATTGTTAACCTCTCTATGCTCTGTGTTCCAGTCTCGCCTGATCCGCCATGGTGGTTCCCTGCACTGAAGTGGTCATCTGCTCCACCGTGGGGATATTTGGCCTGATCTGTTCTACTGTGGGAGTCTTCAGCACCGCCGACTCCGCCCTGGCTTCCCGCTCCACCAGTTCTGACCTGGTGGTCATAAGCTCTGCCGGATCCGCCCTGGCTTCCTGCTCCACCCTGGCTCCATGCTCTGCCTGCTCCGCCATGGCTCCCTGCTCTGCCATGAATTTCTGCTCTGCCGGCTCCGCCATGGCTCAATGCTCCTCTGGATCTGATCCATGGCCCAGGTCCTCCTTTGATCCACAGTCTGCCTTTGCTCCATGGCCCAGGTCCTCCAGTGCTTCACTGTCTGCAACTGCTCCATGGCCCAG
Source organism: Sinocyclocheilus rhinocerous (assembly GCF_001515625.1). NCBI lineage: Eukaryota > Metazoa > Chordata > Actinopteri > Cypriniformes > Cyprinidae > Sinocyclocheilus > Sinocyclocheilus rhinocerous. The sequence goes on along the minus strand of NW_015646350.1, from coordinate 138,307 downwards.
GTCCTCCAGTGCTTCACTGTCCTCCACTGCTTCACGGTCCAGGTCCTCCAGTGCTTCACTGTCCTTTATGGCTCCACAGACTAGTTCTGCCATTGCCCCATGATCCTGGTCCACCATTGCTCCACGCTCCAGGTCCTGTTCCTCTTCACGGGCCTGACCCTCCATCCCGCCCCCTGGACTACCTCTGCTCCACCACCCTCCTGGGCTTTTGTTGTTTTGGGTGGTTTAGGCGTCTAAAGCAGCCTTTTTGAGGGGGGGGGGATATGTAAGGTCTGTTTTGGGTTTTGTTTCATGTTCTGGTTTTCATGTCTTTTATTTTGTCATTTCATTCATGATGTTAGTGTCAAGCTTCCCTTGCCCTCTTGTATTCCTGCTATTGGTTCCTCTGTTCAATGTCTCAAGTTCTGATTGGTTGTCCTAGTCCTGTGTCTTGTTCCTCATGGGTTATTGTCCTGTCATGTGGTTCTCCGTTCTATTTGCTCATTGGTTGATTCTTGTCATGTGACCCTTAATGTGTTTGCTATAATTAGCCCTCTTGTTGCCATTGTATCTTGTTGTTCATTGATGTTGTAACCTGCTGTTGGTGAGTTGTGTTTCTGTTGAAGGTCAAGTCTGTTCATGCCAAGTCTGTTCATGCCATGTCAAGTCAAGTCTTTGTTTATTGTTTGGATTCTGGATTTCACATTGTAAATAAACTGCACTTGGGTTCATCTACTACTCGCCAGTGGACTTGTTACAGAGACACACTGAAAAATGATTTGTTGGTTTAACTTAAGTAGCCTAACCTGTTTGCTTTAAAATGTTGAATTCATTTAAACTATTATTGAGAATTGAGTTGATACAAAGAGATCAGATTATTGAATAGAAACTCTAAATATTATGTTAACTGAACAACATTTGAGAATCTAAGCTGATTTGACGAAAGATTTGAGAAGTTATAACAAATAATGAAAATATTTTTCACCGTGCAGTGACAGACAGCACTCAGTCAATGCATTCATTTAAACTGCTTATCAGAGTGAATGACAGAGACAGACACACATCAATTATTTTGTTCTAAATAATGACCCACCAGCTGATTGTGACGTTTATAGCCTTAGAGTAAAGGGATTTGTGGTTTTTGATGTCACTATGAATTATAGAAGTGGCAAATTGATAGATCCATGTGCTGCTATTTATTTATTTATTTAAATAGAAAACATGCTGTTGGTGAGTTGTGTTTCTGTTGAAGGTCAAGTCTGTTCATGCCAAGTCTGTTCATGCCATGTCAAGTCTTTGTTTATTGTTTGGATTCTGGATTTCACATTGTAAATAAACTGCACTTGGGTTCATCTACTACTCGCCAGTGGACTTGTTACAGAGACACACTGAAAAATGATTTGTTGGTTTAACTTAAGTAGCCTAACCTGTTTGCTTTAAAATGTTGAATTCATTTAAACTATTATTGAGAAGTGAGTTGATACAAAGAGATCAGATTATTGAATAGAAACTCTAAATATTATGTTAACTGAACAACATTTGAGAATCTAAGCTGATTTGACGAAAGATTTGAGAAAAGTTATAACAAATCATGAAAATATTTTTCACAGTGCAGTGACAGACAGCACTCAGTCAATGCATTCATTTAAACTGCTTATCAGAGTGAATGACAGAGACAGACACACATCAATTATTTTGTTGGAAATAATGACCCACCAGCTGATTGTGACATTTATAGCCTTAGAGTAAAGGGATTTGTGGTTTTTGATGTCACTATGAATTATAGCAGTGGCAAATTGATAGATCCATGTGCTGCTATTTATTTATTTATTTAAATAGAAAACAAAAAGGAATGGTTTAATATAGGGCAGATTAAACATACTGCCAAACTAGACAATTACAGTAAAATAAGGTTTGCCTATTCTAAATGAATATAAATGAATATGATCTGGTTAGTTAAAATAATATATTATTATTATTATTATTATTATTATTTTAATCATACCATCATTGGGGGCTGAGCCCCCTAATATTGAAATCCTAGAATCGCCACGGTAATCACTTCAAGGACCAGCCATTAATGATCTTTCCGTCATGGACACAGGCAGTTTTTTTTTTATTTGTGACTAACAGACTTATACAATTTTGGTCGACTAAGCTTCTTCTTGTCAACTAACGTTCAGTCGACTATTAGGGGTGCAGCACTAGTCTTGACAAACTTTCATTATCTAGAATATGCCTGATGACCCACCAGCTGATTGTGACGTTTATAGCCTTAGAGTAAAGGGATTTGTGGTTTTTGATGTCACTATGAATTATAGCAGTGGCAAATTGATAGATCCATGTGCTGCTATTTATTTATTTATTTAAATAGAAAACAAAAAGGAATGATTTAATATAGGGCAGATTAAACATACTGCCAAACTAGACAATTACAGTAAAATAAGGTTTGCCTATTCTAAATGAATATAAATGAATATGATCTGGTTAGTTAAAATAATATATTATTATTATTATTATTATTATTATTTTAATCATACCATCATTGGGGGCTGAGCCCCCTAATATTGAAATCCTAGAATCGCCACGGTAATCACTTCAAGGACCAGCCATTAATGATCTTTCCGTCATGGACACAGGCAGTTTTTTTTTATTTGTGACTAACAGACTAATACAATTTTGGTCGACTAAGCTTCTTCTTGTCAACTAACGTTCAGTCGACTATTAGGGGTGAAGCACTAGTCTTGACAAACTTTCATTATCTAGAATATGCCTGAAGCTACATTTTTGCAGTTACATACACTCTCCCCTACAAGCAGTGAGATTTAAGCTTTAGTCCTGTTCTGCATTGATGAAGGTAATGGTGAAGACAAGCTCGGCTCTTTTAATGACCCTGATCAATCTAGATTTGTATTTCCAGCCTCTGTTCCTCCATCTTTCTCTGTCCTTCTCTCACTTTTAGTGCCTCCCTGGGCCATCATCGCCATCGCCATCGTAGCCGTGGTCCTCATTCTCACGTGCTGCTTCTGCATCGTTAAAAAGACCTGCCTTAAGAAGAAAAAAGGCAAAAAGGGAAAGAAAGGCAAGGGAGACATGGGAATGAAGAACATGAAGGGAGGAGAGGTACGAACACCCGACACCGACGCTCTTCAGGCTTAAAGGGATAGTTCACGTCAAAATGAATATTTTATATCATACTTACTCATTCTGATGTTTCAGCCCTGTATTTCTTTCTTTCATGACACAAAATGAGATGTTACAGAAGTTGTACAAGTTGTTCTTTTAGATACAATGAAAGTAGATGGTGTTTTATAATGCCAAGCTCCAAAATGATATAAAAATCTGTAAATTCAGATAATAATTTCTTATATTTCTCTTTGTTAATCACACCAACCTGATGCTTATTTGACTTTTTGGAGCTTGGCAGTAAAAATCACAATTCGCTTTGATTGCATGTGCAGCTTGAACATTCTGCTCAACATCTCCTTTTATGTCTCACAACAGAATGACTTGAGAGTGAATAAATGATGTCTACATTTAAATTTTGGGTGAACTATTCCTTTAAAACTTTGTACAAAGAGACAGAAAGATTAATGTTTTTCCACTTCCTAATTTCCGTCTGTTGCTAATGAGTTTAATAGGGTTCGATACATATCTAATCTGAATCTTTCACTTGTTTAATGCCTTTAACAATGCAATATATTATTTGAAAAGATTCAAATTTGAAAGACTCAGCGAGCTTGTCTGTTTTAAAAACAGCTGTGTTACTACCCCTCACATATCCTTAATATAGCTTCTAGGTCAAGCAAATGGATGGTTGGTATTCTGGAAAGATTTTTTAGCCATTTAATATTCATGAAATATAAAATATTCAGTGTTATACATCATTTGCTGCCTGTAAAGCAGGAAAGCAACATGAAAGATTTCCCGCCACGTCATTTCATTTGCCGTGTTCGTATAATTTGGTTTCCAAAAGAATGTATTTGCTGTAAATCTCTTGTGCTTTTGTGTTAAAAATGACACATTTTCCAGCAAACGCACAGCAGCACTAAATCTTTTTTTATCTGTGCTGGAAATATAATAACTGAGTCGCTAAAGAGTTTTGCTGTATTCGCCGTGTTGTGACAGATCCCGCTGTGTGCTGTATGTTTGCAATTGTGACAAGTTAATTTCCCTTTGTTAATCATTAAAATTAATATCCTAATATATAATTTTCTATATAAATAATCTCAAAAAACTTAGTTGTGCATAAACACCTTCAAGACAAGCTTAATATTTATGGGAGACCAGGGGCTATTGTAATAGTTTTTTCCCCTTCATAACTTACTGAATACTGTCTGCTAGCTTTTTGTACAGTATAAGTACCATTTACTGTATATGTGGCAAAAGAAACTCTTTAATAGAGATATAATGAGAATGATTAGATTTGATATTGAACTAAATATAAATATAAATTATTGCAAATGAATACAAATATGTATAAATAAATAAAAGATATATATAAAATAATAATAATAACTGTCCAACGCATTTATTTTGGTACAAAAAAAATTAAACTACAGTATTTTGCCTAACTAGTCATATTGACAAAGTTAAAAATCAGTAACTGCACACTATTAATTATTAATGTAAATATAGTTATACCAGTGTATCTCAAATCAGGGTTATTATAGTTAACGAAAGATAAAACCATAAAAAAGCATTACTTAAAAAAACCTACTTAAACTTTTTAATTTTGCAACATTTCTCATTTTCATAGTTTAACTAAACTAACTTAAACTAAAACTGAAGTAAAACCTAATAAAAATGCATAGAACAATAACTAATACAAATAAAAAACCACAAGTATTAAAATGAACAAACGTTAAAATGGAAAATGCTCAAATAAAAATATTAAAACGAAGTATATTCACAATTTTTAAATATTAAAACTATAATAGTATATTCAAAATTTTAAAATATTAAAACTATAATAGTATTTCAATGATACTAAAATAACACTCTCAGATAAGAGCAAAATTCAAAATATAATAAGACTGCTTTAATACTTATTGATATTACTGAATAGTGTTGACCTATAGTGCTATTTTTAGCTGCCAGAAATAATATGCATTTAAAGCACATCTTAAGATTTACCTATACTATAATTATCTGAAATAATCAAGAGTCTTTATTTAGATACTATGATAAAAAATTTAAGACATTTAATGCATTACAGTTGCCCTCAGTCTCTCTTACTATATAATAAAAGTGCCTCAAATGTGCCTCTGTGGTTTGCTTCTCAAATTTCTTTGGTTAAATTTGATGTTTGTATTATCCAATAACACAATGTGTTTATTTAAACCAAAGTGTGTCATTTTTGATACATGCCCATTAAGTGTTACTTGATTTCCTCAGTTCAATCTCTCCCTCTCTCTCCATTTCTTCATCTCTCTATCCTTCCCGCTTTGTGTCTGATATGTGCTCCGTGTATCTTGACTGTGCTGGACCTGTCTTCTTACGGTAGGTGTGACATGGCTTGCAGCGCCCCTCTCTGACCGCCTGGTGTAAGCTCAGACCAGGGCGGGGGGAACTGGGCTATGAAAACTGGCTGGGAATGAACTCTTTGGCTTCTTCTTGAGTCTTGCAAGCTGCAGGGGTGCTGAGGTTGCTTGAGGAGCTAGTATGGGGTTGGTTTGGGGAGGGCTCGCATTCCACCAGTTTGACATGCCACATGAACGGGATGGGGGGTACAGCCAAACGAGTAGAAGGAATGGCCCTTTAGAAGTGGATGTGCATTTGGTTATGAACTTAAACTTCATCCTAGCTTATTGAGAGACACCAACACACCAATCCTCACTAACATGCATGTTGAAAGGGTACGGTTGGTGATTTGTCCTCTGAAAGCTGCTCCACCTATCACAAATCTGTCCCTTAAATGATCCCTCACTTAAGTTATGCAACATCTTTATACATCCTTTTCTTAAAGCAGTTAGCTAGTAGCAAAAGAAACCAAAGAAATGTCCAGATGAGGTGAAGCAGCGTTTGAGACAAAGCCCAATGCATGCCCTTCATACAGGCACCAGTGAATGACCATGACTTGACTTGAGAGTAACTTTCCTGGACGACCCATTGTGTGGAAAGAAACAAAGAAGCTTTTCTTCCTGAAATGTAGAGATGAGTCGTGGGATGACGTAGGTGGTGTGGGAAACAGACTTTCACCAGGAGACCTGTTGTAATGGTTTAGTTTTTTTTTGTGTGTGTGTGTGTTCCAGCTTAGTGTGCTTTAGTTTGAAATATTGTCAAGGGTGATGTGTGTAATATTTTCAGTGTTAAAGCTCTTAAAGTAAACGATGTGGAAATATGTGACATTTGCTGAAATTTGGCAGATTTAAAACAATGTGAGGGAGAGTAAATGATGACAGGATTTTATTTTATTTTTTACTATCCCTATAAGATAACAGATATATATCCAAAATATATATCCTTTTTTTTTTTTTTAAAGAAGTCTCTTATATTCACCAAGGCTGCATTTATTTGATCAATAATACAGCAAAAATAGCAATATTGTAAAATATTATTACATTTGAAAACAGTTTTCTTTGTAAATATGTTTTATAATGTAATTTATTTCTGTGATGCAAAGCTGAATTTTCAGCATCATTACTCCAGTCTTCAGTGTCACATGATCTTCAGAAATCATACTATGCTGATTTGCTGCTCAAGAAACATTTCTGATTACTATCAATGTTGAAAACAGTTGTGCTGCTTCATATTTTTGTGAAAACAGTGAAACATTTTTTTTCAGGTTTCAAAGGTAAACTTTTAAGAATGCACGGCTACTTTTAAATAGCCGTCAATAAACATGCTTTTGTCCCTGTGATGATGTAGTTAATATGTTAATATTAGGCTAACAGTGCAATGCTAACTATCCAAACATTGGGCTCTCGTGCTCAACCAGTGGTGTGAGTTTGAGGCGGAACTGTCTGTTATCCGGCCAATGACAGATGACATGGGAAACCTGTTTGAAAACAGTCTTCATCTTTTCAATTTGGCAAAGCTTAGTGGCTCGGAAATTACACACTTCACCTTTGATATCTCACTGCCCCAAGAACTGAACCGAGGTTTAATTGATCATTTAATAACTTTTTTAAAATGCCTTCATTATTAATAATTCCACTTTACACACATGCATTTTACTGGTTTCTCACGAAATAAAGCACATCATACATTTTCGACACATAACAGGCCAGTGTTTTGTTTTTTCTTTTCTTGGGGTAGTGAATAGCACCTAAAAAAACTAGGCTGAATAAGTTTAAATTATGAACTTAAATCATATAGTAATAAACATGGTTAATCATTACATGCTAATTTGATCACAGGGCTGTTGGTGCAAATAATTGTTTATTGTGAGTGAATGATTTCTCCTTCACCGTTTCTTATTCCATCTGCCACCTTTACTAAGATGAATGTGCTAGAACTTAGCATGACTGCCTCTGAATGCTCAATGCAAGTCTCCTGAAGTTACGCAAGAGAACCACCGCACACTTCATATTAGCAATACCACATTAGTCCGTTTCATCATTAATCATCCTCCAGATTTAATGCCAGCATCGTTTTATTCACTATGGCTTGAACAATTATGCAATCAATGAGGAATATTTTCAGACTTTGCATTTTGTGGCTTGGCATGCATGAATGCATTCTATCCTGTCAGTTAAGATATAAGAAATGGTGCTTTTTTATGTGCGTGTGTGAGAGAGAGTGTGTGTGTTTTTGAGTTTGCGTGTGTTTGTATATTTTGGGGTGAGTGGTCAGGAAGGATGAATCCTCACCCCAAGCATTTTTTGTTCTATTAGAGACATTCTAATTCAACTCTTTTCATTCGTCTTGTATTCTTGTATTTCTTTTCTTTTCTTGTTTTTCCCAAAAGCTGAAGCAGACATCTCCATGTAAGCTAATATTTGCTGTTTCACTAGCATTGCATTTGAGGCTGCATAAATTCTTCAAAGTGCATAACAAATCTCAGAAATGCTTGATCTGATGAGCAGTCACCGTGGGGATCCGGTAGTGCGGTTGGATGTTCCCACGTGGATGAGCTTGCTGGGGTCACTACTGCGCCCAAAGCAGTGTTAGTCATGTAACAGGGTTATGTACTATGTTAACTCCAAGTCTTTCAGGGGACACAAATGCTAGGCTAGCAGAGAGAGACTTTCGGTTATCAGCATAATGTCTGGTCTACTTTACTGCTTACACAGTGTCATAATCGGGCGTGATGCGATAAGATTCCAGCGACAAGCAATTTGTAAGTTCACAAAAGTCGCGACACGGTTAGGCCTATGTGACGTGAAAAACTCAATCAAAAATCACAGCCAATCAGAAGAGTGTGTGGGCGGAGTCTCTCCGCAAGTGCACTACACTTGCAACGACATGGATGCATACAAAATCTAATTCATAAATATTAAACCATTTTAACATTATTAAAAATACATACTGAGAGACTAATACAATCTTTGTCATGGATACACTTGTTTTTTCACACTGAGTTCAGTTTGTGTTTCTTTTCATTTATTTCAAGGCACGGTAGGTGATTTGGTTGAAAACATGCTGGTTGAAAGTCTCTTCACATCCCGATAGCAATCACTAAGTTAAGTGGTCTAAATGTATTTATATTGTCTATGGAAGGCGTAGGAGCATAACATGTTCTTTGAATAAGATTTGATGCCACAGACCACATAATTTGGCAAATCCCATGACAAATATGCTATACACTACCCATATAATCCAAATTATTGGAAGAATTGTATTAGCAAAGACTGTTTCATAGACTCACTCTCTCTCTCTTAAAATATACAATAGGCTTTTCCATGTCATTGTTTCTCTTTACTGCAATTCATTTGATGTTTCTTCTTTTATGATTACACTATTATGTTTAACTGAATCTAAAAAGACATGTTAAAGTATATTTTGCACACAATAGACAGCCTTGTCAAGTATAAAATATTCAATTACAGCACAGGGCACAAAAGTACTAATTACAACAGAATCATTAAATGACGATATAAGTTCATTAAGATTCATTTCAGCTTTTTTTTTTTTCCATTGCAGCAGGACTGTGAGAAATGATGATGTGTAAAATAACACTCATTCTGCTCCTGTACTGTGATCTTTAGTATCTGTCTGCCAAACGTTTCTTCCAAAATGTCCATCATTTTACATTATATATTTGGGCTGATATGTGTATTGGCTTTAACACTTCGCTTTTGTATCTTCTGAATCTCTCTTCCTGTGCAAAAGCGAGCCCTTTAGACTCAGTCCTCATCTCTCAGGGTTTTAACATACCCTGCAGACTGAGAATCGATTTATGGACAGACCGCTTCAGACAGACTAGAAGCCTTCTGTCTGTCTTTCCCTCCGCAAAAGTAATGTAGACGATTGCAAATGGTGTCATGATAGGAAAAGTGAAATCAAGTCATGTTGCTATGAAGGTCATCGCTGACACAGTTACATACAGTAACACCCGGGTGGTCTGACACCTGGCAAACTTCAGGTAAGCTGAGAATTGGCCCGACGAACCATGTTTGGGGAACTTCATTTACCTTCCTTTGCCTTTGCTCTAGTTTCTCCTGTAACGTCCATCTGTGCTTCTGTCTCTCCAGAAACAGGACGAGGATGATGATGAAGAAGATATAGACATGGGAATAACTGAAGAGAAAGAGGAGGAACCGAAAGAGAAGGAGAAGCTTGGTAAACTACAGTTCTCCCTAGACTACGACTTCTCTGACAACAAGGTATGGCCACTTTATGCTTTACAGTATGTTTAAACACATCAGCTTGGATATCTAAGTGAATTATGTCTTAATCTTTCTGTTTATCAGTTCACATTAATGCCCAGATTTGTCTTACATACACATAACATTATTCTCATCTTTTGTATGAGCATACTATGCTGTTCTTCAGCTATTTTTGTATTTTAAGTGTACATCAAGTGCATTTTTCATGTCAAAATATTTTAATGTACAGCAAGCTGAGTGAAACAAATCTCTATACAGAAACTAAACACCTAGAAATGGTGGCATGAATTAAAAACCATGACCCATTATCCAATTGTTGTTTAAAGCTATTCCTAAGGTTGTTTAATTTGTATTTTAAGTGTACATCAAGTGCATTTTTCATGTCAAAATATTTTAATGTACAGCAAGCTGAGTGAAACAAATCTCTATACAGAAACTAAACACCTAGAAATGGTGGCATGAATTAAAAACCATGACCCATTATCCAATTGTTGTTTAAAGCTATTCCTAATGTTGTTTAAAAACAAAAACCCTTTAAAACATCTCAGAAATATTCACAAATGGACAAGAAGTCAGGGAGTAAAGGGTCAATGACAAATTACGTCCAGTGTTATTTTAGTATCGTAGCATTACAGTTTTTATTAATATTTTGAATTAGTTTTTTTATTTATTTTCCATTTCATTTTAATTTTAGTTACAATTTTTGTCATTTTGTTGTTGTATTTTTTAAAATGTCTAAATAGTTTTTCTTCATTTTATTTCAGTTTTAGTTATTTAAATTTTTTTTTTTTTTGTATTTTATTTTATGTATTATTTATTTAAAGTTTTTTTATATTGTATTGTATTTCAGTTACATGTATTTATTTTATGAAGTTAATTACTATTTATAAATCCAGTCAAAATCCAGTCATTTCAATAGGAATATATGCATTCTAGAATTCTGCATGAGGGCGAAAGATTTAGTGCAGATTTTGCAACTGATTTAAAATTCTCATGCAACTTTGCCATGCTGACCAACATAAATCTACTAGGTTTGACAGACCCTGGACAGTTTTGACCACAAAACTTTGCTAATGTGATGCTCCTTTAGATTGTGCCAGATTAAGAAAAGGAAAAATCATGCTGATTTCATAATACTCTTGTGGCACAACCAGCAATCATGTAAAAAGTTACAACAGATTTTGCTCAGTAAAGACTGACACTCTTATCATGCAGCTGACAGTGGGCATCCTGCAAGCTGCAGATCTTCTCTCCATGGACAGTGGCGGCACCTCAGACCCGTATGTCAAAGTTTTTATTCTCCCAGACAAGAAGAAGAAGTTTGACACCAAGGTGCACAAGAAAACCCTCAACCCCGTCTTCAACGAGACTTTCCACTTTAAGGTAGAGTATCTTTTACAGTACAGTACCAGTTTATGCCAGGTTTCGACACCTAACACACTAGTCTGTCAAAGTACTCATGAGCTGATGTTGATTTCTAGATTCCGTTCACTGAAATGGGAGGAAAGACTCTAGTCATGTCTGTGTACGACTTCGACCGTTTCTCAAAGCATGATGTGATCGGTGAGGTGAAGATTCCCATGAACACCCTGGACCTGGCACAACCTATCGAGCAATGGAGAGACCTGGATAGCGCAGAGAAAGAGGAGGTACACCTGCCCTGCATCTGTCATTCACTTCACGTTAACTAGCAGCTGTCGTCCTCTAATAATAATGAGAGTTAATGAACCAGCACCTCTAAACATGCTTTTATGCCCATAATGTTACATAATGCTATTCCTTTCTACCTTAACACGTTTTCATTAAAATGACTGATTGATGAGACACTATTGATGTTTTATTCGGTGTCTTCATTTACCCCTATGTTGTGCCAAACCGTAGGGGAAAAAAGATGTTAGCAGAATGTTCAAGCTGCTCTTTTTCATACAATTAAAGTGAATAGTGGAGAAGTTACATAATGCTATTCCTTTCTACCTTAACACGTTTTCATTAAAATGACTGATTGATGAGACACTATTGATGTTTTATTCGGTGTCTTCATTTACCCCTATGTTGTGCCAAACCGTAGGGAAAAAAAGATGTTAGCAGAATGTTCAAGCTGCTCTTTTTCATACAATTAAAGTGAATAGTGGAGAAAAAAAAGAGTATAATAATTAAATGGAATAATTAAGAAAATAGTCTCTTACTCTCACCAAAGATGCTTTTGTTTGCTCAAAAACACAGTAAACGCATACTGTGAGATATTATTAAAATAACAGTTATCTGTGTGAATATATTGTAAAATGTAATTTATTCCTGTGATGTAAAGCTGAATTTTCAGCATCATTACACCAGTCTTCAGTCTCACATGATCCTTCAGAAATCATTCTGATATGCTGATTTGATGCTCATTTACTATCAATTATTAGTGGTCAATTATTAATAACGGTTTTTATTATACAGGCCTATGTTTAAAACCGTTATATATAATAGCATAATATTTTAGTATTAGTGGAAACATCCTTGCTGAATAAAAGTATTAATTTCTAGATATCTATCTCTATATCTATCAATGTTGAATATCTTTTCAACATTGATAATAAGAAATGTTTCTTGAGCAGCATTGATCAGCATATTAGAATGATTTCTGAAGGATCATGTGACACTGAAGACTGGAGTAATGATGCTGAAAATTTAGCTTTGACAACAGGAATAAATGACATTTTAACATATATTCAAAGAGAAAATAGTTGTTTTAAATGTTTTTCTGATCAAATAAATGCAGCCTTGCTAAACATACGAAACTTCTTTCAAAAAACATTAAAATAATAGTTATTCAGAACTTTTCCCAAGACAGAAATTATGTTGTTTTCCACTGAAAATATTCCTAATCTCATCTAATTTGTAAGATTTAAATATTCTAATTTGTAAGATTTAAATATCCAATTGGGCATGTCAGGACACACGATCGGACACCCAGCATTTGGCATTATTGACTACGTTTACATGCACCCTCATAATGCGATCATAATGTGATTTGGGCAATATTGCAATGAAACTTTTCCTCATTTAATAAACACAGTGCTTCGATCAAACTAATGCAGTTAAGCTCCTTAATCGTAACCATAATTACATTAAACTATGTGGTGTACACAATTTTAATCACAATAAACAGGCACCTAAACACCTTTAACAGCATTATTACCGCTCTGACCAAAGTGTGCATGTGCTCGGACGTACACAGATACCGTGTGTTGTTCACATAATTTCAACAATGAACTCTAAGACATTATTCTGAAGCTTTCCCTCCACTCTAAACTCTGTCAACACGACTTGCTGCACAGCCTCTTCATCCAGAGATGGCGTGAAGAAAGCGGTGCAGCGTAGGCAAACCCAGTTACAGCGGCATTGTGATTTCCTATGCCAAACCTAGATGCCAAAAAAAGACAGAATTTTCATTTTTGGGTGAACTGTCCCTTTAAAACTGCCCATTTCATTTTCCCCAACACAGCCTGAAAAGCTTGGGGATATCTGCATCTCTCTGCGCTATGTACCTACAGCTGGAAAACTCACCATCTGTATCCTTGAGGCTAAGAACTTGAAAAAGATGGATGTTGGAGGACTCTCAGGTACACACACACACACACACACACACACACACGCACTGCCTTGTCTCTCCTCTCTCCACCAGAGAGTGGGTGGAGATAAACTCATGCAGAAGACTGGATGTTCCTGCATATGCTATAACCCAAAAACATATGTTTTGATTTCTGTTTTCTGTCTTCTGTTGCGAGTATGTCATATATATGCATATATTGCTAATTCTTTGTTTCAGTTTTAATGACTTCATTAATTTGGCACGTTTCTGCCAGACATGCACAGCCGGCCTCTGTGCTGCAGCGGTGCTTTAGTGTCAGTGCTAGCCATGCAGAAGAGATAGCCCTCACGTGCTGACTCGGCAGCGCACGCCTCTCTCTCAATTGGTCCTCACTGCTGCCACCAACATAAAATTATCCAAACAAGCCTTAACCTTCCAATCTTAAAAAAAAAAATTGGAGGTGTTTGTAGGACAGACCTGGTGTTGGTGGCCTAATGGTATAAGCACTGGTTTGGTTGTAGGTTTGAACCCTGCGAAGGGCGATCCATGAGCTTGCATTATTCCTTCCCCTGTAATAAATGTTTTATTTTTTCTATATATATGACCCTGGACCACAAAACCAGTCTTAAGTCGCATGGGGATATTTGTAGCAATTGCCAAAAATACATTGAATGGGTCAAAATTATAGATTTTTCTTTTATGTCAAAAATCATTAGGATATTAAGTAAAGATCATGGTCATGAAGATATTTTGTAAATTTCCTACCGTAAATATATCAAAACTTCAGTTTTGATTAGTAATATGCATTGCTAAGGACTTTATTTGGATAACTTTAAAGGCGATTTTCTCAATATTTAGATTATTTTGCACCCTCAGATTCCAAATATTCAAATAGTTGTCCTATCCTAACAAACCATACATCAATGGAAAGCTTATTTATTCAGTTTCTGAAAAATTGACCCTTATGACTGGTTTTGTGGTCCAGGGTCACATATTAGCATTAATAATAATAACAAAAAATAAGTAGTAATCCTATTATTGTGTAAAACAAGACCTGAATAATTAGTATATTCCATTCAGTGATCTTATATATTGTATAGTCATATTAATCCGTGACTTAGCAATGTACAGTAAGTAATGAAATATTTAAGATAAGATTATCTGTGCTAGAATACAGAGAAATCATTTTAGTTTAAGTTTGTCATTTGTGTGTGTGTGTGTGTGTGTGTGTGTGTGTGTGTCTATTTATTTATCTATGCTTTATTTTTTCAGTTTTTGTTTTGGTAGTTTTAGTACTTCAACTTCAGTTTTATTTCATTTAATGAATATGATTTTAAATAGTTTTAGTTTTACAATATCAACACTGGATTATCTGGGATATGCTAGAACTTTATTGAAGTCTTCAAGGTAGAGCTCATTCCTTTGAGGAAAACCTTAAGGTCTCTAGTCACAAATCAAAAGTTATTTATACAAAATACATAAGATGCCAACTGAAACGTATACACATACAGCATATAAATGCATGACTTCCTGTGCTGGTAAACCTCTACAGATCCCTACGTGAAGATTCATCTTCTGCAGAACGGCAAGCGGCTGAAGAAGAAGAAGACGACTGTGAAGAAGAACACACTCAACCCGTACTACAACGAGTCTTTCAGCTTTGAGATCCCACAGGACCAGATGGAGGTACGCTCTACACATCTCAACACAAGAGCTCACCTTTTCGTGCTCCTTCAGACTTTAAGCGCAATATCTGTTCCTTCCTAGAAAATACAAGCTGTGATCACGGTGCTAGACTACGATAAGATCGGCAAGAACGACGCCATCGGGAAGATCTGGGTGGGCAGCAGAGCGCAGGGCACTGAGCTCCGGCACTGGTCCGACATGCAGGCGAACCCACGCAGGCCCATCGCTCAGTGGCATCCACTCAAACCCGAGGAGGAGGTGGATGCCACGTCATGCACACCATGTCATCTTACCCTATCAGCACTGAGTTGCAGCCATGGGCCACCAGACTAGAGGTATTAAAGAAGACCATTTGGTCTCATCAACAGTTGAAATGAGATAGTGGATCAGGGTCTAATGAGAGAGACTCTTTCCACAGATGTTCTTGAAGTCAAGCCGAGCTCATAGGTTTGTATATCCTTGAGGTTTATTCACAGAAGAGATGTAAGCTCACATTCACACCCAAATCGGGGACCAGGGATAGAAAACACTGCCTAATTTAACACATTCCTTCTAGATTCTCTGATCATCTAGATGAAATCAGTTCTGTTACTTTTGTTGAGTCTGAAAGGACAGAGAAGAATTGTTTATCATTGTGAATTGTGGAAAAAAAAGGGGATTGGAGAGATAGTTGGACTCAATGATCCTATCCAGCCAGAAGGAATCTTTCAGGTGTCGATTACACTGCCTGCAAAACAACCTCTTCTTCCATTCTTCAGTTCCAGCTGTCAGCTGGCTTCTTCCACTGCCCAACATCCTAACAAACCCTGACAAAAAGGAGACAAGCCTTGAAACATCATGAAATAAGCAATTCTTAGCTGCCAGGGACGTCTTCCTGTTAGCATCGGTGTATTCGTTTCTTTGCTTTGATTTCTTGTAGTAAATGTATTCTGCCTAAGCACTTTAAATGAAGGTGTGTTTTTTTTTTTAGTCAATGCATCGTTTTGAACTTGCTTTTATTGTTACCTGCAGTTTTTGTACATTTTTAATGTTCTGAACCTTCTCATTAAAGGAATAGTTCATCAAAAAATGAAAATTAAGTAATCATTTACTCAATCATGAAATAAGCAATTCTTAGCTGCCAGGGACGTCTTCCTGTTAGCATCGGTGTATTCGTTTCTTTGCTTTGATTTCTTGTAGTAAATGTATTCTGCCTAAGCACTTTAAATGAAGGTGTGTTTTTGTTTTAGTCAATGCATCGTTTTGAACTTGCTTTTATTGTTACCTGCCGTTTTTGTACATTTTTAATGTTCTGAACCTTCTCATTAAAGGAATAGTTCATCAAAAAATGAAAATTAAGTAATCATTTACTCACTTTTCTTTCTTACGGCAGTGGAACACAAAAGGAGATGTTTCAGAGAATGTTCACGCTGCTCTCTTCCATAGAGTGGAAGTGAATCGCTGACTTAAATTCCAAGTCTTCTGATGATCTCACAGACTGAAATTTAGGTCATTATTCACAAAATTTTACAAAAATCTTGCTTGACAGACTTGGTCACCATTGACTTTCAATGTGTGGAAAAGAGCAGCATGAACATTCTTCAAATGTTCTCCTTTTGTCCTCTATGGAAGACAGAAAGAATGTCATACGGGTTTCAAAAAACATGAGTGAACTATTCCTTTGAGAACTTCCATCACTTTTTGTTTTCGTGTTTTATTCATGGTTTAAACCAGACGTTCTTATGGTTTCACGAGAAGAGCTGATAGAAGGCACTGTTATGTGTGTATTTACTGCACATCTTACCAAACCGCTGAACTTATTTGCACTACTGGAACTGCATTCTGTACATGTTGCTCTATCAATCTCAATACTTGCTTCTGTGATGCCGCATTCTTCATTCGAATTGTCAGAGTTTGCATTTGTTTAAAAAGGGAGCTTGTATCATTTGCTGTTTTAGGGCTTACAGTATGAGTCATTGTGTGAGGATGTGAATCTCAGAATATCATTTTGCTTAAGACCGACAGAACTAAATCTTTGTGCGTTTTATCTTCATATTGCCTGTAGGAACTCTTTTGGCAATGATGGTATCTTGTGATATTTGTTCAGTCATTAAATAGTTGGGAAATTAAGCAAATTCGCAAGCCTGAATTGGATCAAGACTTTTTTGAAGCATGATTTATTGAGTATAGACTTATAAACCAGGCCAAAAATGTCATGTAAAAAGCCAAGAGTGGATTCGAGGGAGACTTTGTTGTGTACAAGCTGTAACCCAATAAAAACCAATTCATTCTCATAAGGAAACGTCACTTTAGCGGCTTTTTTTATGCATCACTAACATATCTCTGTTGTAATGTATTCAAACAACATGCAACATCACTCTACTGCCACAATGAATAGTAATTTATCCAATTGCTTTTAGACAGCTTCGAACGCGGCTCAACCAATCAGAATCAAGGACCGGAACTATCCGTTTTATAATGAAAAGTCTGTCATCGTAAAATTTGAAACCTGTATGGTTTTCTGTCAAAAGCACAATAAAAGTACTTAATTCTACTCATCCTCTGAAATCTCATAATAGCTTTGTGTGAGGCAAAGAAATTTGCATAGATCACCCAAAACGGAAAATTCTGTCATCATTTACTCACCCTTATGTCATTCCAAACCTGTATGACTTTTTTTCTCTTCTGTGTACACAAAGATATTTTAAAGACTCTTTTGTTTTCGTCGATTCAGTTAAAGTCAATGGGGTCCAAAACAAGATTGTACTCCATTGACTTTCATTGTATGAAAAGAAACATTTTTCAAAATGTCTTCTTTTGTGTTCCACAGAAGAAGGAAAGTCAAACGAAAGTAAACGATAACGGAATTTTCAGTTTTGGATAAACATTCCATTTAAGTTTTAAATATCTCCCTCTGCCATGAGATGCGGTTAGTAGTGGGGCTAATTATCTTATATTTTCTCCTAGTTTAATTCTTAAATATAATCAAACAAATTGAAGCCATTTTGTGTCATTCAAACCTACAAATATCTGAAGATAATCCTCATTTAAAAGTTGCTTCAGTGACGTCTCCCGTATGAGATTCCCCTGGATAAAACAGAAGCAGCTCTTCTGACAGGCTGTTCAGTTGCAATAACTCTGATGTTCGATTGTGGAATAGCAGGTATTTCCATCCACATTCACAGTGCAGTTTGACATTTTCATGTCTAATGAATGTGTGATTATTTATCATTTGTTTATATGATATCATGCTTTTCTTTTCCCGCTAGTATCGTATCGAAACCTCATTTTAGGAATCGCTGTCTTTGTTTATTCTTAGGTTTAGTCTCTTACATAAATATGTCCCTCATTTTGAAGAACTTTCACAAAAAAACGCAACTTGCAACTAACACCCCCCTCCCCAAATCCATAGGCGTGTAGTTTGACCTATATATGCATAGTTCCTACTTTATGATACTGCATGTTACAAGACAAAAAGATGCGCATGTTTCAGAGATGAAGCAAAAAAAATATATATAAAAATATTGTGTACCTAAGTAGGTGTTCTTTGTCATTTCAATAACAAAACGGAGGGAGATAAGATACGGTGTATATTTTCTAATCAAATCACATATGTATTTATTTTCTGTGAGTGGGTATTGGAGAGAATATGAAGTATACTAGACTAATGTTCATTTTCAGATTCAATCCATGCCTGGACATCATGAGCAAATACTGTATGTTAAGTGCTTTGTGTGAACTAATATAGAATGAAAACGTAGCCGCATGCTTGCCGTCTACTAATATTGTTAAGGAACAAAATGTTTATGTATTCATTTATTTATTTATTCAAAATGATTTATTTGCATTTATTTTTCAGAGTACTATTTGTATGTCTCTTTGTCAGAATATGTTTGTGGGAAGTCAAAACTCCCAGCGGGGGCTCCAAGTGAATATTCCCACCACCCCAACCAATCATTATGAAAAAAATTACACTTTATTATCATTTTTTTCACTGTCAGTGCCAATGAGAGAAGTCACGTTTACTGCCATTTTATCTGATTTTGTCATTCTTACGTGATTTTTTTTTCAGACCAACTGATTTCTACCTTGGCAACAAAATTGCCGGAGCACAATATTGTCGTGTTATAGAAAACTTGGAGTCCCCATTGTTTTCTAACAAGCTTTTATTTATGAATCTTTTACATAAACAGCGTTTAACTAGCCAATTAGTTTGTGTGTGCGAGTGTGAATAAGATAAAGCCATAAGACTTGAGCTAAATCTTTGGAGCTCAGCTATATAGATGATCCTAAAACGTCTCCTCCTTTCATAGGCCGATGAATCTCCTCGACATTCCATATAGTTTGTGAAGCTACGGGGCCACACTGTTTCCTAAGATGTGCTAAATTAAGCATTATTGGCAGTTTAACTTGAATTAGTCAGTCTTTCTGTTAATAATGTGTCTTTTCAATGGTTTTTTATTGATTTTATGATGATTTCAGTTTATATCGGGTTTTGTAAGCGCCTTGATTTAACACAAAGTGTGCTAGGGATGTCTGTATGAACATATACACGTGGTCATAGTTGTTGCCATTCCACTATATATGTACACACATGCATTTTTTGGGCAAAGGGCAATTAAAATGGTTGTATAACTATGAAAGTTGTTTGTTTTAACCATTTTAATAGTAATTCACAATCCAAAATTCGATATAGGATACCTAAAAAGTATTCGAAGAAGAAAATTGAACAGAATTGTGCAGAAATTCAGCTTATCCAAGTAATTTCAATCAGCATTGCTTGAGGTTTGAGTGTGAATGCGTGTGACCTTAATAATAATGCATAGGCCCTTTAATAAATGATAATTCTTTGTTGTGAGTTGCTCAAGCACTGCCATTCTGCCTGTATGGCAGCGTGCACAATGAACATTTGTTTGAAACATTCCTGATCGTAAACCACGGAGTTGTTACTTAAAAGCAATTAAATAATTTGGGAATATCAAAATATTTGGGAGCAGTTTAAAAAACGCTGATGGATTCAGTCTTTAAGTTGCTCTCCATGTACAAATCTGCTTACAAAACCAGCTCGCTTGTCTTTGTAACTCTCGGTGACTGTTTTATGTCATACAAATCAATGAGAGACTGCTCTAACGCCCATAACAGAGACGTTTTCATATTTTTTTGAATGCTAGCCAATGCCTTCATGTCTGCTTTGGCGTAATCTGGGGATAAACGAATCAAAAGTCTGCCACTGTGTCTCTTTTGTTTGATTCTTCTCTTGCACTTTTCATTCTGCTTATCTAGAGTTGTAAAATGCTCTTTTTTTTCTCTTGGTGGTGATCTGTTCTTTTAGTCGGTGGGAGATTGTGAGGGTTTGTCCCTCAGGCTATGTTTGTACCTGTTTCGGTGTTCTCGTGTGCGTGTGTTCATGTCTGTATTGTCGTGCCTAGTGTGGATCAATCGCATGCTTTAGCCCTTGATGGGACACTTTGAGAAAACGTTGCTCACAGACTCTTCCCACAGCCCCCTAGTGGACAGTACATGAGCATCAGCAATCCTTGTAAAGACGTCAAGGGAACCAAATAGCTCTACAGATTTACCATGTGTGTTACCAGCTCTGTACTGAAACAAATGAGGAAAATAAAGGCCTTTTAATTACACTTAACTCTGATCGTGGTGTTATTATGTTAACACTGAATTCCTTCTGTTTGCTTGCTTTATGTTTGACCCACAATTACAACTCTGAAGGTGTAAGCCTTGTTTTGTGGTTTCAGAAGCAGATATTTAATAAAAGGTGGTAAGAGCGACTTCAAAAACCCTTGTATTTTCCAAGTATACTTAATGTAGTAAGTATACTATTATCTATGTACTTGTAGTGTACTTGTATGTGTACGATTTCAATTCATTTCAAACCTCTTGGGACTAAATTTGCCCCCTTTTTAGTTAATGAAAGTGTACTTTAAGTGTAGCAGTAGTAAACTGAATACACAACTAGTTTCTAAGTGCTTCTTTAGTATTGCTGCTATCCTAATAAACTTTGTGTACGTTTGGTTTACTACACTTTAAAAAAAATATGCTGGGTTAAATACAACCCAGTGCTGGGTAAAATAGGGACAAACCCAGCAATTGGGTTGTTTTGACCCAGCGGTTG
>NW_015646350.1:99886-116372 GCF_001515625.1 Sinocyclocheilus rhinocerous | reverse complement strand
GTGACTGTTTTATGTCATACAAATCAATGAGAGACTGCTCTAACGCCCATAACAGAGACGTTTTCATATTTTTTTGAATGCTAGCCAATGCCTTCATGTCTGCTTTGGCGTAATCTGGGGATAAACGAATCAAAAGTCTGCCACTGTGTCTCTTTTGTTTGATTCTTCTCTTGCACTTTTCATTCTGCTTATCTAGAGTTGTAAAATGCTCTTTTTTTTCTCTTGGTGGTGATCTGTTCTTTTAGTCGGTGGGAGATTGTGAGGGTTTGTCCCTCAGGCTATGTTTGTACCTGTTTCGGTGTTCTCGTGTGCGTGTGTTCATGTCTGTATTGTCGTGCCTAGTGTGGATCAATCGCATGCTTTAGCCCTTGATGGGACACTTTGAGAAAACGTTGCTCACAGACTCTTCCCACAGCCCCCTAGTGGACAGTACATGAGCATCAGCAATCCTTGTAAAGACGTCAAGGGAACCAAATAGCTCTACAGATTTACCATGTGTGTTACCAGCTCTGTACTGAAACAAATGAGGAAAATAAAGGCCTTTTAATTACACTTAACTCTGATCGTGGTGTTATTATGTTAACACTGAATTCCTTCTGTTTGCTTGCTTTATGTTTGACCCACAATTACAACTCTGAAGGTGTAAGCCTTGTTTTGTGGTTTCAGAAGCAGATATTTAATAAAAGGTGGTAAGAGCGACTTCAAAAACCCTTGTATTTTCCAAGTATACTTAATGTAGTAAGTATACTATTATCTATGTACTTGTAGTGTACTTGTATGTGTACGATTTCAATTCATTTCAAACCTCTTGGGACTAAATTTGCCCCCTTTTTAGTTAATGAAAGTGTACTTTAAGTGTAGCAGTAGTAAACTGAATACACAACTAGTTTCTAAGTGCTTCTTTAGTATTGCTGCTATCCTAATAAACTTTGTGTACGTTTGGTTTACTACACTTTTAAAAATTGCTGGGTTTGTCCCAATTTTACCCAGCACTGGGTTGTATTTAACCCAGCATTTTTTAGAGTGTAGTTCTAGTCGACAGTTTATGAAAGTACACATTGAAATATATACTACTAGTTTAATAGTTTTTATGCAGCAAGTCTTCTTTAACTGAAATTAATATATAACTATATGCTGTATATTATGTTATTTACGTGTAGTATGAAAACTATTAAACTAGTAGTTTACTGGGAGTATTCTTTAGTGTGTTCTCAAAGAAAAAAAATTGGGTTGGAATTATATAACTAGTAAACTAACAGTATGTTCAAGCTCACTTGTAGTGTAGTTGTGTACAGTTACTGCACTACATTACACTAATTTACTCCCAATTTACTCATTATTTTACTCTCAAGTATTGAAATAGTACATGTACAAGTATACTGCTATTCTACTGGTGTTAGTATATTTAGTACAAACAAATATATACTTGGAAAATAAACTTTAGTTAAAATAAAATTAACTTTTTAAAGTCTTTTGTAGGTCTGATAAGAAATGACTACTTGATGGAACGTATACATATCTGGCATTACACGTGAATTAAAAATAAATTGTTCATAAGAACACTAAAGGCAGGAAATACATTTCAGTGAAGTGTAAAATGAAAATGGTGGAACCTGGGATAATGCTGTGATGATCATGCAGTCAGGCAGGGGGCAGCACGGCACCTAAAAAGGCACTTGACTACATTATCTGTATTTTACAGTGTGTTTTTAATACTCAGGCAAACAACAAACACAATCATAAACAAAGTGCTGTGAGCATTGGTTCAAGATTACAGGTTAAAAACTGTGGACAATGAAAAGCATCTGAAATGGCATATTATGTGTGATGTGTTTCTGTTTTATCCATATAGATACTATTAATTACGATCAAATAAATATAACACACATTCAATGGTTCCACGTATCCATTCTTCAGCCCATCAGTTCATATATAAATACTACAATTGTAAAGGTAACCAGGACAAATGGGTTGATATGTGGAGCGTGACATCATCTCTCGGTGGGAACATTCCTTTTAGAATGTTCTGGCAGAGCTTCTGAAGAGCATACTGGACCATATTAGACCAACTGACAGCTTCTGGGTAATTCGATTGGATTGATGATCAAATACTATTTAAAGGAATGGCAGTTTGTTCAGCTTTTCCCTGCTGAAAAGACCAGAACAGTCGGTGACCAACGTTGTGGTTTGGCTGCTTAGCTTATCCATAGTGTGCTGGTGTTCCTACAAGGAGCTTCTTTACGAGCAAGAGTCTTCTAGTCAGCCAGCTTCATCAGAAACCTAGTTGACCAGCCTCACAAACTCATTTTTGCTGGTCAAGAGAATCTTTATGCTGGTTCCACAGCGGCAATCTGGTTCCAAAAAGGGGTTTTCACGCCAAAGAAGAACCATTTTGGGTTCCCCAAAGTACCTTTACATTTTATTTTAGAACTGTTCTAAAAAGAAAAGATTTTTCCTTAGTGTGAAAAACATTTTTAAGAAACGTTTGTGAAATGGAACGATTCCATGGATGTTAACGGTTCTCTGTGGAACCATCAATGCCAATAAAGAACCTTTATCTTTAGGACTTTTAAACCAGCCTGGGCCAGCATGGACATTTTCTGTTGTTTTCAGCAGGGATTCGATCATCTTCTACACTGATCCTAAAACATTTAGAGTTTAGAAATGGCTAACGGTGAGAAAACATTCAATTGATTGGATGTTTCTGTGGGAGAAACACCAACACTGTTCCTATAGAGTGTTATTGGAGTACCCTATACTACAAAACCAGGTCAACCCAGGTTAAGGTGGTGAAACCGGTTAGCTAACACTGTTAACCAACTCAGCCAGGCCTTCACCAGCGAAATGGATGATCAGCTCTAACCAGGTCAATTATGATGGATGAACTCAGTCCTGTCAGTCAACCACCTAAACCAGCTAGAAATGATGTAAATCCAGCTACCACCTTATTTTGTAAGAGAGTGGATACCTACTTTCTTCTGTGTAACACAAAAGAAAATATTTCGAAGCATTTTGGTAACCAAACCGTTTTGGTGACCACTGGATTATATTGTGTGAACAAAAAAGACTGAGACGGTTCTCAAAATATCTTCTTTTGTGTTCCACAGAAGAGTGAAAGCCGTACCGGTTTGTAATGACATGAGCGAGTAAATTATGACAGAATTCTTTTTTGGTGAGCCAATCTCTTTAACCCTGGAGCCGATGCACCAAGAGCAAGGGCCGACACAAACCATTATCCAGCATGACAATGGTCAGTTTGAAGTCAATGTGAAGTTCTCAGATTTGGTGTCTCTCTGTTCAGTGTTTCTCCTACCCTCCAACCGGTCGTCCTCACTTGGAAAGTTTGCTGATGACTCTGATTAAGGCTCCATTCTCATCTTTCAGCCGCTGGTTATCAGACTTGAGTTCTGTCAAAACCTGAGATTAATTAAAGGTGAGAATGAGAGAGAAGAATGCTTTTGATTATTAACTTAAATATTTAGTGGTCACGTGGCGTCAAATTCATGCGATGGCAAGGCACCATATATTAAAATAGTTCTTCTAGACCACAGATTCATTTCTTTGGGTATAAATCATTTTATGAGAGAAATAGATGTAATAAAGCATGCAAACATTGCTAGACCATAACACCACAGAATATGATTTTCAAATTCACCTTTCTAAAGGAATGGCAGCTGGCAGTGGCATATGAATGTGTACTCATGCATAGAGGTTCACCTCCTCCTACTCCAGTAAAAAAGCATTGCCAGAACTACAAAAGCTTTAACAGAAGTGCACAGAATGTCCAACCATTGGATACAACAACAAAGCTTTTTTTTGTGCTCCATTTTAGAAATAACCAGCACACACACACAGAGGCTCACAGCAACGTGGACAGTTCTGGCTTTCTGAATATGAGTAGGATACAAATTCATGTCCTGCTACAGTTTTAAGCAATAAAGGCACAAAAAAGAGAAAACTATTAGATATGTAAGATAAATCAATATCTAATATGATTTACATGGCATGTAAACTGCATTAAAGATTTTGGCCTGTCAGTGGTCTTGACCCTCAACTAAATCCAACAATTAAAATCATTATTCATTGTAAAATCAACTGCTGAATTGCAATAAATTACTTGAGAAAATAATTTCCATATGTTATCAAAAACATAACCTAATATTTTCAATAATAATTAACCCATATTTTGTAAATTTATGATTTTTGTTTTTAAATTATTTGTATCTTTTTTTATTGTTATCTGTTTGTAACATAGACATCCAATAGTCTGTAATGTCATTTATAACCAGCGAGTTACATACTATATCAGTATTCTATTTTAGTTTCATTTTTACAATTATTTGTATGTTTATTTTTTTATTGCTATCCGTGTAATACAGGCATCCAATAGTCTGTAATGTCATTTATAACCAGTGAGTAGATGTGTTGACAGAGACTAGAATGTGACAATACAGAGGCTGTGATTTGATTTGGACATTGCTGGAGTATAGAGACCTTTGGTCATTGGTTTGGAAGATCTATAAATATCTTCAAAGCCGCCGCCTGCAGGAGGAATGTGAGGGGTTGCCCTTCCCCAGACCCAGGAGAGAAACAGGGAGAAAGAAAGAAGGGGTGAAAAAGCTTTCCCAATGCAAGGAATGAAACAGAGAGACCTGCCTGAGAGGTGAGCAGCAGCGGGACAGAGGGGGAGGACTACAGGGTGCAGCGGAGAACAGGAAGGAGGAAAGGACAGAGAGAGATAGAGAGGGGTACTAGAGATCGTCCGTCTCGGGGAGAGAGGCCGTCTGAGTGAGGCGAGCGAGGGAGCGCAGCATGGCTTGATTCTCCTGTAGGAGGCGTGCGTTCCCCCTGCGGAGAGCCTGTAGTCGAGCCAGAGCGGGAAAGGTCTGAAGATACAGAGAGGCCCGAAATCATGACGGCGAGAGTGAAAGAACATCAGAGAGGGTTTGGGAACAAAAATTAACAGCATTAGTGTGTCTGAATTAGTTAAAACAAAGTCAACATGAAATCAAACTTTATTTTTACACATTCTTATTGTGTTTCTAATTCATCTTTGCACATTATTCACGAGAAAAGTGTTTTATAATTGTTCATCCAAATGTTACGGTGGACCAGAAGTGCATATTTCGAAGAATGTTGGTAACCAAACAGTTCCAGTTCCAATTGACTTCCATTACATGGACAAAAAAAAGACAATAGAAGTAAATGGGAACCAAAACAGTTTGATTAACAATCTTCAAAATATCTTTGTTGTGTTCTGAAGAAGAAAGAAATGCATACAGGTTTGGAAGTTCATTGTTTGGCTGAACTATCTCTTAAAGTGCCCCTATTATGCCATTTTTAAGGTTGCTAATATTGTTTTATGACGTAGAGCCGTAACAGAATAAGATTCGAATTTCTGACGACTCGTTTAGGCGATTGCGAGCCGACTCTTTTTTTTTTTTTGATAGACGATAACTTTATTTATCGTGCACTGTCGGCTTCACAACTTTGCAGATAGTTTATGTTCACATACAGCTACATGACACACTACATGAAAGGTAATATTCGAAAAGGCATAATAGGGGCACTTTAAACTAACCTTAAATTCAGCTACTTATTGATGCAAGAATCTTTCATTTATATAATGCAACGCTTCCTTCAATTATCCATATCTTTGGTTCTGCTTGAATTAAGCTCTGTTAAAGTTGAATATGCCAAGTCAGAATTTCTCTACCACCTGAAAGGGGTGCATTAAATCTGACAAAGTGGTTTAATAAAGTGTCCAGTGGTCTAAGGACATCAAATTATATATTGTACCAATCTTTTTTTAATGGAATCTTGAACTTTGCATACAATAATTACTACTTTTGAATGAGCCAATCAGTTTGAGTCAGCCTTTCTCTGCCCTCTTCAGTTGTGCAGTAAATCTAACATGCTGGCATCATGCATTTTCTAACAGTCTTGAAAATTCCAAGTTTTGAACACGTTTACTGTGCCAATATTGTTTTTATAATCACTTAAACATCCCATATGGGACAATACATATGAGGAATCCTATTTCACCATCAGCCCATTTCGTGGCGCTGTTTCTCAACCACAGTAGAGAGCATGTTAAAGTTAACGTAAGTGCTTCATACAAGTTAAAATGGCCTTACAAAATCTAAATTGAACAGTTTTGACTGTACCAATCTTTTTTTATGAGCACTTGAATTTGGGACAATACACAATACGCAGATCCACTTATTGCTCATTCAGGCCAATTTGCTGTGCCATTTCTCAGTCACCATAAAAAATGGGCTAAAGATAACTTATAGGTTTTATACTAGATGTAATAGACTAAAGAGATTCGAATTTTCAACCGTTTTTACTGTACCAGTCTTTTTTTATGGACCCCTTTTTACAGGCACTTGAACTGTTAGCCCAAACTTTATCAGGTTAATTCTGGATGGCTTACAACCCAGGCAAAAAACCCTTTATATGGCCACATTTAACTGTAAATATAAGTATTTACATAATTATAATATGAATCTTGTTTTACTCGTAAATGTCACATTACAAAAGTAAAGTGCGTATTTCATGTTGACTTTAGAACGGGAATAGAAATATAAGCATGCAAAGACAATCAGGTGATAACATAAATCAAATGTTGGATAAACTTACTAACACACAGCACATGCAACTATAGTCATTCACAAAAAAGGATAAGGAGGACAAGCCTGCAAACATCTCCTTGACCACTTACTTAAAATCAAATCAAGTTTTTAATTATTGGAGGTCTTTTAAAAAGTAGAAATCACCACTATTTTCTTGCATAAAAACCTCGCACTGTGCAGTGAGGAGATTAATGAGTGGCCAACCTCAGAAACTTCCTGAACCAGCATGTGGAGAAACCCTGAGGTTTGACACCGTTTCCAAACGTGGTTTCACGGCTTAGGGATCTGGGACCAGGCCATTGAGTTTCTCCAATGCATGAAAAACCAACAGAGAACTGCGAGGCATCCAGCATCCGTTCATAGCTCTTTCATGATTCATTGTTATGTCTCTACAAAGAGCGTCTGCAGCCAGATATCTGAATGGTTAACTATGAAATGACGTACTGCTTTGACACACAGAGGTTGGCATGTCTTATCAGCCAGCACAGACAGTCAGTACAAGTGCTGTTTTGCTTCAAGTCATGACTCAATTTGTCACAACATGGCTTCTAGATGGTGTTGAGGACAAACGGCTCTCGGCTCTTTCTGCTGAGCCATTCCTTACTCAGTAGAATTCCATTACTAGTAGCCTATGCAGCATAGCCTGCTATCTAACCTAAAGCAACATCCTTCAGAAAAAAATCCATTTGACACACTCAACATAGCAAGACATGACTTGCTAACAGCTGTTTTCAGTCCACTTGTTAGGTCTGATGTTACACGTCACCGTTTCTGGGTCCAGTTGATCCCAAATGCTTAAAAAAGGGCTAATATACATTCACAGTGTGCTGTAATACTATTGAAAAATTATAATCCTAACCTATAATAATTCTAAACTGACACTTAAGAGTTCTTAAAAGGTGTGCTATAAATAAATTGAGCACAAAAGAGTTTGCAGTTAGCATGTTGCTTCTAATGTCCTTCTAAACAAACTATAAGTTAATTAATAAGGCATTTGCATAACAACTGTTACTTGTTGCATAGGGTGCTGTAGTGATGGCATATTTTTACACAAACCGATAAGTTCGTATCACCCTGATTTCCCTGGCAAGCAATATGATTTTTCCTCTGGCTTTGGCTTTTTGGGTTATTTTTGGAGTTTTATGATTCTTATCTTTGGATTCTTATGATTCATTTTATTCATCATTTATGAATTTTGAAATCTAAATACAATCACCAGTAGTCCCATTTAGCCACTTGTTAGCATACAAATTTGGGGGGGATTTCTGACACATTTTATGTCGCAGAATGAAACGTGAAAATATCTAGAGCTTGTGTGAACCACAGAACCTATTTCAGGCATTTAATCAAAAACCTATTTTAAAAAACCCATTGACTTTGGAACGATGGAACCAAAAGTGTTAAAATTCAAACTCATTTCCAGGTTTTGGCCTACAAAAATATGTAATCCCTGCAGCACTCCATTGTGATTTTGTTTACTGACTACTCAAATTACACAGATTCATTTTGGCGTTAATAGTGTTGCCACAGAGACGCATAATTCCAAGTCTGAGGACATGAACAGCTCAGAGTAGGACGTCCTGGGTCATCTAGTAATTAGGGTAATCACGATATAAACACAGCATTTATAATCAAGATTATGTTTGACTCAGCCATTTGGATCATTGCTATTTTGAGAGCATCACAGAAAAAAAGAGAGTATGGATACAAATCTGTGACTAAGAGTGATCTACATGACCCACGCCGTGTTGTAATGGGTGTGTTTTGGTGTGCGTGAGCAGGCAACCACGCGTGGGACAAAACCACTCACCATCTGCCCTTCTTTCACCCAGTCCAGCTGAGGATGAACTCAGGGCTGGTAGCGAAACCTCACTGAGGGCGTCTGCTGGGGCAACAGTGACATCACTGATCAAACAAACACAAGTGCACCTCATTTCTCATGGTCTTAAGCTCGATGAAGTGAGAGTCTGTCAGACCTGCCAATCAGTGTTTGAAAAGCTTCATAAATAAACACTATTAAAAAAGGTTATTTAATGGTATTGATGGTTCCATCAAGAATCTTTAACATTTATGGAACATTGCAAAAAAGATTCTTTATAGTGGATAAAGGTTCTTTTGATTTTTTTAAAAGGTTCTTCGGACCACCTAAGATGTAAGTGACTTTTTTTCTTGGGTAGAGCAGTAAAGAAGATTTTTAGCTGAAACTGTGGTGCTGAAGTCAATGGCTACCGTCACTTTGAGAGTCAAAAAAAAGCATATCAAGCAACATAAAATTAATACCCATGGCTCTTGACAATATATTGAGATCATATGAAGCGAAACAATCGGACTGAGCAAGAAACGGAACATTATTTACAACATTACTGCCTGTAACCCAGAGCCTCAGACAAAGAGGGAAATTAGATTCTTTTGTGCAAACTGGTTCTTTTGGACAGTTTGTTTCAATGAACTGGTTAAAAAAACTGATTCACCAGTTTGTTTACATAACGCAATTATATTATTAAAGCCCCCAATAATGATATGAAACATGGATGTTTTACATGCATATAAAGTGAATAAAGTAGTTTAATCAACTCACCTTTTTACAGAGAGGTCCAAGCTGGAACTGTTTTTTTTTTCAGTTCAGTGACTGTTGGAGTAACTGGAGTTGGCAAAAACCAGCATTATATAATCATATATCATATTTTGGCTCATTTCAAGTCGGAGTGACTGCCAGGGACATCCGACAGTGAGATTTGATTGAGTAACTTGTAGATCTGTGCTGCTCGAGCCGCAAACTGTTCCTGCAGCACTCCATTGTGATTTTGTTTACTGACTACTCAAATTACACAGATTCATTTTGGCGTTAATAGTGTTGCCACAGAGACGCATAATTCCAAGTCTGAGGACATGAACAGCTCAGAGTAGGACGTCCTGGGTCATCTAGTAATTAGGGTAATCACGATATAAACACAGCATTTATAATCAAGATTATGTTTGACTCAGCCATTTGGATCATTGCTATTTTGAGAGCATCACAGAAAAAAAGAGAGTATGGATACAAATCTGTGACTAAGAGTGATCTACATGACCCACGCCGTGTTGTAATGGGTGTGTTTTGGTGTGCGTGAGCAGGCAACCACGCGTGGGACAAAACCACTCACCATCTGCCCTTCTTTCACCCAGTCCAGCTGAGGATGAACTCAGGGCTGGTAGCGAAACCTCACTGAGGGCGTCTGCTGGGGCAACAGTGACATCACTGATCAAACAAACACAAGTGCACCTCATTTCTCATGGTCTTAAGCTCGATGAAGTGAGAGTCTGTCAGACCTGCCAATCAGTGTTTGAAAAGCTTCATAAATAAACACTATTAAAAAAGGTTATTTAATGGTATTGATGGTTCCATCAAGAATCTTTAACATTTATGGAACATTGCAAAAAAGATTCTTTATAGTGGATAAAGGTTCTTTTGATTTTTTTAAAAGGTTCTTCGGACCACCTAAGATGTAAGTGACTTTTTTTCTTGGGTAGAGCAGTAAAGAAGATTTTTAGCTGAAACTGTGGTGCTGAAGTCAATGGCTACCGTCACTTTGAGAGTCAAAAAAAAGCATATCAAGCAACATAAAATTAATACCCATGGCTCTTGACAATATATTGAGATCATATGAAGCGAAACAATCGGACTGAGCAAGAAACGGAACATTATTTACAACATTACTGCCTGTAACCCAGAGCCTCAGACAAAGAGGGAAATTAGATTATTTTGTGCAAACTGGTTCTTTTGGACAGTTTGTTTCAATGAACTGGTTAAAAAAACTGATTCACCAGTTTGTTTACATAACGCAATTATATTATTAAAGCCCCCAATAATGATATGAAACATGGATGTTTTACATGCATATAAAGTGAATAAAGTAGTTTAATCAACTCACCTTTTTACAGAGAGGTCCAAGCTGGAACTGTTTTTTTTTTCAGTTCAGTGACTGTTGGAGTAACTGGAGTTGGCAAAAACCAGCATTATATAATCATATATCATATTTTGGCTCATTTCAAGTCAGAGTGACTGCCAGGGACATCCGACAGTGAGATTTGATTGAGTAACTTGTAGATCTGTGCTGCTCGAGCTGCAAACTGTTTCAGAGGCTTCAATCCGATTTGGTGAACTGGTTTATAGTTCACTAAAAAGAACCAGTTCAAAAGAATGATTCGTTCGTGAACCGGACATCACTCTAGACCGTTTGTCTGAGGCTCTGGATTACAGGTCATAATCTTGTAAATAATGTTTGGTTTCTTTCACAGACTGATGGTTTCATTTTATAGGACCTCAATATATATCGTCAGGAGCCATGGGTATTAATTTTGTGTTGCCTGATATGCTTTTTTTGCCTCTCAAAGTGACGGTAGCCATTAACTTGCATTTTATGAATCACCAAGGACCACGGTTTCAGCTAAAACATCTTCTTTACAGTTCTACTGAAGAAAAAAATTCACCTACATCTTGAATGGTCTGAGAGTATAGGCAAATTAACAGCAAATTTTCATTTTTGGTTCAACTGTCCACTAAAAGATTCCTTGGGAAACCAAAATGGTTCTTCTATGGAATCGTTGTGAAAACCCCCTCTTGGAACCCTTATTTTTTAAGAGTGTATTTTATTCCCTCCATGGTATTCTGAAGCTAAAGCTGTTTGCATATTTGCAATGTAAATAGCAATGCCATCCGCATGTCTTGCCTGAATCTAATCAACTTTGAACTAATCAGAGTCAAAACACCCCAGAAACCTTGTTACCTCAATTGCAACATGGATCAATTATCCGACTGAGCCTGGCAGACTACAGCAGCCGCAGATATCTAATCTGCCTCACATTGATTTGGCTTTTCATATATTTGGCACCGTGTTCTTCTTGGCCCATCAAAATGCCAGCTATGTGCAATTACTGCTGGAATGCTGAACAAAAGCCGTGCCGTGTCTCTGTGCTGGATTCAGTCCGGCCCTGGCGTTGCTTGAACTAGGTCACCGTGTACTGCTGCAGCTGTGAGATGCTACAGAGCCAAGAGTAGTGGCCATGACTTTGGTGTGGGCTAGTAGCGAGCATTGTGGCGTCTGAGATTGGCTAACATGGGTCAAAACAGGCATGGTAGTTACACTAGCTGTTAAAAATTATTAGTGATCTAACCTTTTCAAGAGTTCATTCAAACAAACTGCCGTAGTTAGCATCTTTGAACATGCTTTCAAAAGTCTCCCCAACTCAGGTTCAGAATAACACGACAAAACCACATTTAATAAACATTCTTTTTTTACCTTTAATTCTTCTTCCATGTCCGAAACCCTCTTCTCCAATGCTTCTTTTTCCTACACAAGCACATGAAAAAAAAAAAGATACTATTACGATTTTTTTAAATAATCTATAAAACAAAAATAATTGTTTGAATTATTTTTTTAATATGATACATTTTTATATTTATATCTTTTAAATAATTCATATGTTTTATATTTATCCAGATGTAGCAATTAAATAATTATTTAAATTAAATTAAATTAAATTAAATTAAATTAAATTAAATTAAATTTAATTGAATTGAATTGGATTGGAAACATGGGTTATTGAGCTACTATGAGGATGAATATCAGTTCAAGATCGTAGCCAACATTGAAGAGAAACACTGAAATTTCTCAGAAAGTGTCAATAATGATTATATAATGATAACATATACCCTTTTTTCTGATTCAAATACAGTGGACCTCTCTGATATTCTGTCCTGCCTCTGAAAAACATTCACGGAAAGATTAATGAGCAAAAGAGAATAAATGTACATAGAAACAAAACTGTAAAGCGATAAAATAACACTGTAAAGTCATATTCAAAGCAAAATATGCAAAAACATAATAATCTGAATGTTTTAATAAGCAATTACTGCTGGACCAGTATCTAGATATATTATTGGCTTTTCACAGATTATAATTCCTTACAGATGCTGTGAGCTACACCAAAAGCCAGACCTTTGGGAGCCTGATTGGATTCAGAGAGCTGGGCTGTGCTATTGTTTTTAATACAGGTCCCTCCTCTTGGCGGGATGATGGTGATGATTCAGGCCACAGAAAATCTCTCTCCTCGTCTACTGGGATTGTCCTCTCACCTGTGTGACTCTGTCAAGCTGTGAGCGGATTTTGGTGAGCTCCTGTTTGCCGTCCTCCAGTCGAGACTTCAGCTTCTCATTCTCAGTCAGTGCATCCTCATACAGCTGATAAAGTCAAACAAACAAGGGTAGAATTCATCGGACTAATTTAGCATCTCCACTGGGAGCTGCTTTCCTGTCGCTGGTCAACAGACGACTGCTAATGGTCTGCACTGGATAAACACATTGGCATTCAGATATATACTAGTGTATTTTGATGTTACTAGGTTTGCATATATGCATTGTCCATGTCATAAAACACCATTGTCTCTGGGTATAGTATCTGAGGATTGAGGGATAATATCTAATATAATGAACATGCAATGAGTGTTTTATTAATCAAAGTTATCCTGACCTTCTTATAGTCCTTGCTGGCCGAGTCGTCCTCTGTTTTGCTCAGAGAGGCGAGTCTGTTCTCTCTGCGTGTGTAAGTGCTGGTCCGAGCTGACAGTCTGTCTGACGGAGACTCCACACCACTAGAGTCCGACCTGCTTATAACATCAATCATCAAGTATGTGTTGATCATACCAGGTTTTATGCATTTATTTACCAGTAAACAGAAGCAAATTAAATAATGCTTTTAGACAAGGAATAGAGCAACTTACCTTGAGGCCCGGTCTTGCTAAAAAAAAAAAAGAAAGTTAGATAAAATATGCTGAAGTTGAACATATAAAGGTGATAACCACATTACACTAACAAAATAAAGTACCAAAAATGTACTGCTGAATTCACTGACAAACATTTATTGTAAATTAAAATATTCTTTTAAAGTGCCCCTATTATGCCATTTTTAAGGTTCCTAATATTGTTTTGGGAGTCTCCTACAATAGGATTACATGCATGCAAGGTCAAACAATGCTTTTGTTTTCTCAAAATATGCATGTAATTTCACCTCCTCATTTCCTAACGATTCT
Source organism: Sinocyclocheilus rhinocerous (assembly GCF_001515625.1). Classification (NCBI taxonomy): domain Eukaryota; kingdom Metazoa; phylum Chordata; class Actinopteri; order Cypriniformes; family Cyprinidae; genus Sinocyclocheilus; species Sinocyclocheilus rhinocerous. The sequence goes on along the minus strand of NW_015646350.1, from coordinate 102,669 downwards.
CAAACGATTCGTTCGAAGCAGTTCTAAGATTCAGTCTCTCTAAACCCCTCCTTTCTGTGAGCCTACTCTGCTCTGATTGGTCAGATGGCCCAGTCTGTTGTGATTAGTCTACGGTTTACATTCAGATGTCGGATTTGAATTAATTACTGACGATTCGTTTATGCCGTTCAGAGTCGATTCTTTCTTTTGGGTGGCAATAACTTCATTTATCATGCACTTTCGGCTTTACAACTTTGCAGATCGTTTACATTCACATCTACAGCTACATTACACACTGCATGAAAGGCAAAATTCGAAATGACATAATAGGGGCACTTTACATTCAATTTCTATTGAAACTTGTATTTCATGTATTTAAATATATTTGTAATCACACATTTGTAATGATGAAGATGCAATTTATTACATTTAAAATATATTAACGTTAAATGTCATAAAAAGTTATACACTACAGTTAAAATTATAATCCAGTGCTTTACATGTGCTTTAGTATGTTAGTGAACACATCAAAATAAGTGTATTTCTTGACAGCACAACTTTGTAAGTTAAACCTTTAATTGACATTGTTACAATGTGCACATTCATGTATTTAAGTGTGTTAAGAAACATATTCAATGTGAATGTGAACTCTCTTTAAGTACACTTATACATATACACATTCTTATACTTTTAAGATTTGAAGTACACTACAAGTGCACATTCAATACAACTAAAGGGTTAGTTCACCCAAAAATGAAAATTAGGCTGTGTTTTACTCACCCCAGAGCCATCCTAGGTGTATATGACTTTCTTCTTTCAGACGAATCCAGTCGGAGTTACATTAAAAATTGTCCTGGCTATTCCAACCTCTATCATTGCAGTCAGCGGGTGTTGCAGTGCTTCAATCTAAAAAAAGTGAAATAAAAAGCGCCCATCCATTAAAAAAGTGTCTCAAATGGCTCCGGGGGGTGAACAAAGGCCTCCTGTAGCGAATCGATGCGTTTTTGTAAGAAAAATATCCATATCCAAAACGTAATAATCACTTTAATCTAGCTTGCGCTCACTGTTGTAAACGGAATCAGCTCCGGGAAGATGACGTATGGAGGTCAGCTTTGCGCATGCGCTGCTCAGAAGTGACACACACGGAAGCGCAGGGGAGAGATCAAAACAACTGTCATGAATTAGAAGTACAAAACAAGGATTTGTAAAGAAGAATGTCGGAGGATTTCGATATAAGCCAAGAGGAGACTAGTTGTCCTTTGCTAAAGTAAGGAAACTTTGCTTCCTTTGATCCTGTTAACAAACGTTGGTTTTCACGAGACTCACCGGCGCATGCGCAACGCTGAACTCATTCGTCATCTGCCCGGAACTGCTTCTGTGTACAACAGTGAGCGCAAGCTACATTAAAGTGATTACCGTCACGGTGTGCAGCCCGCCTCGCCCGCTGTCACAGTTCACAGAAGCGTGGCAGACGCTGCCAGGGGTATCAGGGTGGGTTATGAAATCAATAAAGAACGGCTACACGCTTCAGTTCTTCCGCAGACCGCCCCGTTTCAATGGTGTGTTAATGTCCACTGTACGGGAGCAGAATGCCTCAGTTCTGCGAGAGGAAATACACAATCTTCTCGCAAAACGCGCAGTAGAGACAGTGCCCCTTGCAGAGCGTGAGAGCGGCTTCTACAGTCATTATTTTCTGATGCCAAAGAAAGACGGCGGACTCCGCCCTATCTTGGATTTGAGACCGCTGAATCGCGCGCTTTCGAAGCGCTCGTTCAAAATGATTACACTAAAGCAAATCCTCTCACACAACAGACCGGGAGATTGGTTTATCTCTGTGGATTTAAAGGATGCTTATTTCCACATTCAGGTAGGGGTAGCATTCGAGGGGATAACGTGAGCTGCATGCCTAAGTGGTTTGGACCAGGTCGTATACACCCCTGTACTGACGTGCCACCAATCCAATGCTGCTCTCTTATCAGCTCATCACATTGTTATGATATAGTTCATCACGTCTTTTAGGACTTGATCACCATCATACTGCTTTACAACTTTGCAGATCGTTTACATTCACATCTACAGCTACATTACACACTGCATGAAAGGCAAAATTCGAAATGACATAATAGGGGCACTTTACATTCAATTTCTATTGAAACTTGTATTTCATGTATTTAAATATATTTGTAATCACACATTTGTAATGATGAAGATGCAATTTATTACATTTAAAATATATTAACGTTAAATGTCATAAAAAGTTATACACTACAGTTAAAATTATAATCCAGTGCTTTACATGTGCTTTAGTATGTTAGTGAACACATCAAAATAAGTGTATTTCTTGACAGCACAACTTTGTAAGTTAAACCTTTAATTGACATTGTTACAATGTGCACATTCATGTATTTAAGTGTGTTAAGAAACATATTCAATGTGAATGTGAACTCTCTTTAAGTACACTTATACATATACACATTCTTATACTTTTAAGATTTGAAGTACACTACAAGTGCACATTCAATACAACTAAAGGGTTAGTTCACCCAAAAATGAAAATTAGGCTGTGTTTTACTCACCCTCAAGTCATCCTAGGTGTATATGACTTTCTTCTTTCAGACGAATCCAGTCGGAGTTATATAAAAAATTGTCTTTGATCTTTCAAGCTGTTTAATGCCACTCAGCGGGTGTTGCAGTGCTTCAATCTAAAAAAAGTGAAATAAAAAGCGCCCATCCATTAAAAAAGTGTCTCAAATGGCTCCGGGGGGTGAACAAAGGCCTCCTGTAGCGAATCGATGCGTTTTTGT
>NW_015646350.1:90784-99663 GCF_001515625.1 Sinocyclocheilus rhinocerous | reverse complement strand
ATTTTTTATATAACTCCGACTGGATTCGTCTGAAAGAAGAAAGTCATATACACCTAGGATGACTTGAGGGTGAGTAAAACACAGCCTAATTTTCATTTTTGGGTGAACTAACCCTTTAAGCACACTTCTTTTTCACAGGGGAAAGCTTGTTTTGCATTGCATTCATCTGATAAATAATCTGGATACAAAAGCTATCTGATGTGGACAAATCTAAACAAGCTGTTTTCTGATTGGGAGATTACTCAATCTTCTTGATCAGATCACAGTGATCACATCTTAATGTAAACACATTTAAACAGGGCCTCAGTGTGCAAACAGGAGAGTTTTTAAGTGTGACTGAACCTGTGACATAAGTGAGCTGGAACAGCGGGTCAGACTGAGTCTGCTAGACCACTCTGTCAATGGGAGTCTGTCATACAAACGCCTGGAGCAAGAACATGATATCATGTTGTTGCAAACTTGTGCATATGTGTGTCTACAAAAAATGACATAATGTCGTGAAGTGTGTTTTTAGTACACCCACTTCCTCTCAGTTGAAATCACACTAACTCGCAATGACAGCAAAACAGCTCATTTCAAGAGGATTTGTGCTTTTTGTTCTTTTGTAATAAATTGTTGCTAATTTTTGTCCCCTAGCCATTACTTTCCTACATTTTCCTTGTACAAGCACATGAATCAGTTTGTTTTTATGGGAGCTTATCTTGCAGACAGTAAATCTTCTGAAAGAACATTTAATAGGTTTCCATTTTAGGTACATATAGTCGCATATTGTAAACATCACTGTCTGGATGACCTTTTATCCTGAGGATGTGCATAGATAGTAAATGACTCGTGTAAAGGTCTGACAGTCCTAGCAGAAACATCCATAACAAAGATGGCAAGCTACAAGCCACTCGTAATTTCAAGTAGTTAAACTACAGTCAAGCTGCTCGACGGTTGCAGATTCCACACGGGTCTGGTAATATATTCTCACTGCTTCAGATTTAAGGCTGTTCAGCACAGAGAGAAAGCGAGAGAAGGAAAGGCAGAGAAAGAATCTCCTCTGTTCCTCTGCTAAAGACAGCACATCCTGTTTGGACACTCCGCAGCACACTTGATTATGCATCAGAGAGGAATAACAGTCCACTGTCTCCACCGTCTGAGGGGGACGTCTGAACAACGCCAAAAAAGGTCATGCGAATCAGTCACTACAGCCGGGCAAAGTTCGGCAGAGAAAAAGAAGAGCTTTTCGTGTGCTCATAAAACTAATTACAGTAAATGAGATGTTAAATGATACGTTTCTTTAAGTACAGGAACTTTAATTACTTTTCACACTCTCATTAGTTTAATTGGTCCACTAACAATGTCCAACTGTGTATATACATACTTCACTGGAGAATTCAGTTTTGTCCTTTTTTTCCCACCTGACACCTGTCATGATCATTCCCTTGTGAAAGTGTGCTTAATTGTACTTAATGTGCACTTGTAATGTACTTCAAATCTTAAAGGTACATTTTTCAAATCTGTACTTGCAGATATTATTATTGAAATCAAAGGCCACTTAAGTGTACTTAAAGAGAGACACTTTCATGACTGATTCTTATCACACTTAAGTACACTTTTAAAAAGTGAACTTTGTTATAATGTCAAATGAAAAGTTTGACTTTGAATAATTACTTTAATAATTTTTTGTTGTGGTGTAAAGTACTCTTATTTTGATGTGTTGACTAACATACTAAAGCACATGTACAGTACTTGATTATAATTTGACCTGCAATGTGTTATTCAAAATTACATTTAAAGTCAAAATAATTTAATAATTATATATTATTATTAATGTATTAAAATATATATTTAAATACACAGCATATGTTTCAATAAAAAATATACTTTAGTTTACCATCAGTGCTTGTCAATGCATTCGTCAGCACACTTTAACTATATTTCAAAGACAATAGAAGCATTTTTTAAATTACATATACACACAGTATGACAATAAGTCCTACTTAAGCTGATAGAAAAGCACTCTAAAGTTTAGCGAACTACATTTAATATACATGTATATATAAACTATAATATATTTTCACTGAATTGCAATTAACATGTTATTAAGTGCCTGAAAACATTACATTCAGTTCACACTTATGTATATTCTTTCAAAGTATATTATTTAAGTGCTGTTTTAAAAGTATGCTTAAGTGCACTTCTTTTTCACAAGGGTTTGCATAGCATCTCAAATTATGTCTACCAACTTTTCATTAAGGAAATGATGGTGATGGAAATGACATTTTAAATACTTATGGAATAAAATGGCTGACTCCAATATCAAGCCAAAGCTAATTTTAGCTTTTTATGGATCACACATACACTCAACTAAATAATATTTCAATCTTTTTGCACAATGACTAATAAAGACGCACAATAAAAAAATTTCACATCACATGTCTCATATTTCATTCAAGCTCTGACACTACTGTCTCTTTGCTAACAAAGTACTGTACACTACTTTTGATTAAAACTTTATTAGTGGCAAAACACAGACAATTATGGCACAACTGATTGGTTTATCATACTTTTAAAATGCAATAATTTATTTATGATGTTTTTTAATGAACATTTTAAGAATGAAATTCTGGGACAGTGTAAAACAACCAAATCTAAACACTATATGAAAAGTAGATACATAGTAATATATGCATAAAAAATGTTGAATAAGTTATATTTTTGGATGATTTTAAAATATATTTAAAATCAACCTAAAACAGCCGTATTAGAAACACATAGAATGACATATACGAGCATATGTGACAGTGAGAGTAGCTCACTGATCATAACTGCATATGCTATTTTCTGGCATGATTCTGTGGTGTTTTGCATGGAAATAAACAGAGGGATGAGAGCATGGCCACTGGCCACTGGAGAGACGGGCCAATCTGAATGTTTACACAGTATTTCAGAGACGTCTCTCCTTATGTGGTTATACAGAACGTCCCCAGGAACCTGCATGACTACATCACGGCAACACTGGAGGAGAAACAGAGCTTGACCTGCGGCAATGACTTACAATAACTGCTGTAATATCTGTGGCTGCTCTGTGCTTTACTGGCAATCAATATGATTTCTCAAAGTGAGGCAAGCTGTCTTATTCCAGTGTTTACATGTAGCCACAACAATAAAAGTTGCAGAAACGTTCACAGTTTGTTGTTTAGTTCTGTGTGGCCACTTCATGTGGGGTAGATGAAGTCTGCATTTAGTGGATATGTGTTTTGGTGGTCCTGTTCTCATGTCGGGCCATTCTAGGATCTGAAGTTATCGTGATGCAAAATGTGATTTACCCAAATAGGACATTTTCTTGGATTGGCATCTATTGTTGGTCCAGAAACAACATTCCTATCAAAAAAACATAAACCAAATGCTGAAAATGTACTCACACTCAGGCCATCCAAAATGTAGATGAGTTTGTTTCTTCATGGGAACAGATTTGGAGGAATGTAGCATTGCATCACTCTGCAGTGAATGGGTGCCGTCAGAATGAGAGTCCAAACAGCTGATAAAAACATCACAATAATGTACACCACTCCAGTCTATCAGTTAATGTCTTGTGAAGTGAAAAGCTGCATGTTTGTAAGAAACAAATCCATCATTAGCTGTTCCAGCTAAAATAAGGGTCCTCTATTCATAATATTGCTTTCTACAGTGAAAAAGTCTTCTCATCTGAATCAGGAGAGAAATATGCACAGATCAAGCTCCGGTTACAAGCGAAAACAGTCCAAAACAGTTCTAAACAAATATATTGGTGGATTTTGACGTGAGAGGACAACAGGGGATGGACTTTAAAGATAAAATGTCTTAATGATTTGTTTTTTACAAACTTCACAAGACATTAACTGATGCACTGGAGTGGTGTGGATTACTTGTGGATTATTGTGATGTTTTTATCAGCTGTTTGGACTCTCATTCTGACGGCACCCATTCACTGCAGAGGATCCACTGGTGAGCAAGTGATGCAATGCTACATTTCTCCAAATCTGTTCTGATGAAGAAACAAACTCATCTCAGAGTTTAGCTCCAACCCTAATTAAACACACCTGAACCAGCTAATCATTGTCTTCAAGACTACTAGAAGGCTACAGGCAGGTGAGTTTTATCAGGGTTGGATCAAATCTCTGCAGGAAAGTGGCCTGGAAGGGCCAAGTTTGCCCATCACTGTCTTAGATGGTCTGAGGTTGAGTGAGTTTCCAGCTAATTTTTGGGTGAACTTTTCCTTTAACGCTATACTTATCCTCCAAATCCTATCGGTTAATAAGTGTGTTGATCCAAGAACATGTCCTACTTTGGGTAAATCACGGCAAGTCTTATGCTGTTGCCACGGGCACCTGCTGGCCCTGAGCTCACTGTCTACAGAGAGAAAGAGAGGAGGAGAAATCGAGCGCACACTTTCACCACAGTAAACCATGTAAGGGTGAGTTTTATCAGGGTTGGATCAAATCTCTGCAGGAAAGTGGCCTGGAAGGGCCAAGTTTGCCCATCACTGTCTTAGATGGTCTGAGGTTGAGTGAGTTTCCAGCTAATTTTTGGGTGAACTTTTCCTTTAACGCTATACTTAGCCTCCAAATCCTATCGGTTAATAAGTGTGTTGATCCAAGAACATGTCCTACTTTGGGTAAATCACGGCAAGTCTTATGCTGTTGCCACGGGCACCTGCTGGCCCTGAGCTCACTGTCTACAGACAGAAAGAGAGGAGGAGAAATCGAACGCACACTTTCACCACAGTAAACCATGTAAGGCAGTGCTGATGCTGCTGTGCACATTCCATCCTGCTAGGAAAAATAACACTGAATCAGATTAATGGGGATAGAAGCATGCAGAAGAGGAGACACGCTAAACCACCGTTTCATTGTGATCAAACTCACACTGTCAATTATACAATCACTTTTGAGATGCATCTTGTGTAATCCAAATTGTCAATCGATTTTAAAGTCTATTTAAAGAAACTTGTTTTTTTACATTCTTTTCTTTTAATTATATAATAAAGACAGCGTAATGACATGTTGTGTTGGTTTATAATTTGATACTGACACTAAGCACTTACTGTTGCATGGACTAAATTGTAATAAAACTTTATTGGTTACTGAAATGTTCCTTCTTATGTAATGAGAATTTTATCTATTATGATTTTTTTTTTTTGTATATTAACATTGCATGTATACAATCTGTGTCTCCCTTTTCTAGTTTTGAGTGACATATTTACTAGGCATTGTGTTTTGTCATGTTTATTATTATTTTCGAGTTATATTATTTGATTCCCTAACACTATAAATTGGATGGATGGATGGATGGATTGTAGTTTTCTGGCACATACATAGGATATTGTTTCATGTGATATCCTCAATATTTTTTTTTTTCATTCTTTATCTTATGATTATTAGATATTTTATCATAGATTTTTATTAGATACTTTTCAAATCTTCTGCATTATATGTATTATTATAACAGTTATTATTTTTAACTTTAATATCATTGGGTATCATGGTGCATATTATTACATTATATATATATATATATATATATATATATATTATATTATATATTATTTTTATTTATGTAATACATTTGTATCTGACTATTGTTATTATTATTAAAATATTATTGGTAGCGTGTAATATTGTGAGTATTATTAATATTATTAGGTGGTGTTTGTTTGCACATTATGTGAATTTACTGTGAAATATTTTTTGATTTTTTTTTTTTGGTCATGTGTTGTTGAATTGAATTATTTTTCCAGATTATTATTTAAGGATTGCTGTTTTTGGTATGAAGTGTTGTGGGGTTCATAATATCACCAAGGAGGGTTTATAATAAATTGTTTATTCTTCATATTTACCTTTTTATTTTGGTTGGGCACATACACATGTTCATGCCTTGGTTTATTCTTAGCATATTTTAAGACCCTTTTATATTTTGTCTTCCTTTAGGGGGTTCAAGTCTTAATTGAGGGGTCAAATCCCAGGAATTCACACCCTGACTGGCAGAGCTCATCCTTTTCACTGTTACAGATCTGGGAACAATTATGTCAATTCTCTTACAGTGGATGAATGAGGATTTGGGTAAAGCTGGATCAGTGCAGCAGGACAACTGTACCTTCAGTGCACATCAAAGGCATGTGAACTGTGTCGGGTCACAGCATGAACACCGCAGGGCTGCTAAATCCTCCATGCGTTGAGCACATATGAGCTCTATAACTCATATACACTACGAAGTAACAGACTGAGACTGCTTCACGCAGCTGTGGGCTTCACCCTGATCCCATAACTCCACAAACTGTAACATTTAAAGGATCTGGCTCATGCTGAAGTATTTATACGCAACCTCTTTAATCCTCTCTTTCCCCTCATCGCTTCATCCCCCCTTAGAGAGCCCTCTAGTCCAGCTGCCAGCTTGCAAAATGGAAAATGTGAGCATCACCATACTCAAAAGGAGTATTACAACACACAAGTCCAAAAAAAGACTTTTCTGCTTTGCGGATCTTTCTCTTCGCTGCTCCCACCGCTCTTTGTGTGATAAGCCAGATATATTAAGAGAAAACAAATCAAGTCATTTGTTTGATTACTTTATAAGGGCTGGTTTCTTCTGATCTGCTTTGTTGGAGGAACGGTTCCTCAAAAAGAAAAAAAAAAGAACTTTCAAGTTTTAAACCCATATGAGTTTCTATCTTTTACATTGAAAAATGTGCTGTTTCTCTTTTCCATGTAATTACAATGAATCAAAACTTTCAAGCTTCAAAAAAGGATGCAAATGATTCATGATTCATTCAGAATGATTGTTGTGAACTGAATCAACCAATCCATTGAAACTATCTGACTTCTTTATGAACTTTCATTAATGCACCGAGAAGAACGAGGACAGATTTCTATTTTCAGTAAACAATTACTTCAGTCAGTTCATCTTATGTTTTCATATTCATTATGGTTAAATGGTGAAACTTCACAAGACTTTAGTGTAGGATTTACTTTGAAAATAATTCACTCAGAAACAGAAATGAAAAGTAACGCATTGAATTAAATGTGAAATATTGAAGTACAAAGACTAAGAAAACTCTACTAAGAACTTGTTTCTTAAAAATATATATTTTATTTTATTTTAAAATAAAAATATCTAAATATAATAATAATATTTCTTATTTTGTTTTTTTTGTTTTTTGTTTTTTAATAATCATTATTATTATTATTATTTTATTGCATTACTGATTTATAATCATAAAATTTAGTATTTTCTTGTAAAATGTTCTCCAATAATTGTAGTTTTATTTACAACTTAAAATAACAATTTTTAAAAATTGGTGTAGAAAAAAATTCACTTAGAAATTGCTAGTAAATTTACAAATATACAGCAAGTAACAATTAAGTAAATGTGAAATTTGAAGTAGAGACACTGAACTAGTATTTAATTGTAAAAAAAATACTCCAATAGTTTTATTTATGGCTTCAAAAAATATATAATTTTTTTACAGTGTACAGTATAGCTTTATAAACCATTATTATGTTACTTTTATTATTTTTTTGGTCATATTGGATTCACTTTCATTATACTCAAAGAGTAGATAGGATACTCCTATCACAAAATCACATATTGTGTTGCAAAGTCTCACAGTTTTGGATTGACATGAGGGTGAGTAAATGTGAACGACCCCTTTAAAAATACATGCTTTCACATACTCATTTAGATGTGTTTGTCTGTTTATTACCCTGTATTGTGTTGTTTGGGGTAAAAAGTCATTCATAAACATGGATTAGAAGACCACTAAAAACAAAACACAAGTGTTTATTCTTTTGCTCTCTGTAACTTTCTCTCCCAAGGAGACCTCACGCGCTCAGCCTCCCCCCGTCATGCCCACATGTGCAGCTTTGTTGATGGGAAAAAAAAGCCATGTTATGATGAGGAAACATAAAACGTCATGAGCGTTTTCTTCAGCTAATCTTGTCCTATTATGTGGTGAGCCTGCATGCCGTTACAATCACTAAACATTAAACCTCTGTAACAGTGTGCAGAGCAGTGTTGCGGAGTAACTTTGTTTTACTTATCAAAGTAAAAGGATTCTGTATGGTAAACTTTGCAGTAGTGTGACAGGTGTTCAGTTGCTTTAAATATAGTGTTGCTTTTCCAGTAACAAGTTTTTTTTCCAACAACAGCAAGACCAAATGCTACATCGCTGTTTTCATTTCACACTGTTTGTTCACTCTGGCCTAAATAAATAAATTTACAGTTAGTAGAGACTAATTCTAATTTGTGATCATGAGTTTATGTAACGTTTGTTATAGATTTAATTCAATTCATTTATTTTAAAAGGTAGCACTGCGTAATTCAGCAAAAAAAATAAATCACAATACGCCTTAGTGCAATGATCAAATCATAAATACTGCGATTTAATTAAATAAATATATGCACTGCATGTTTCAGAGTGAAGTGCAGGACTGTGTCATAAATGAGCAGCTCATGATATGGTGCTTTCAGCATCTCGGAGTGGTAGTAATATTTTTGGGGGTTATATTTTAGTATTTTTTCTATTTTTATTTATTTATTTATTATTATTTTATAGTCATATGAATATACATATAATCACAACATTTTGACTAAATTGTGCAGCTTTATAAACAAGCACTGTAGCACACCAAACCTGTATTGTTTTTTAAATTGCATTTTAAAACCACAATTGCAAACTTTATCAGAAAAATTACAATTAGATTTTTTCGCCATGCAGCCCTATTAAAAGGTGTTAAATCTTTGATTATAGTTTTTTAAATTGTTGTTGATAAGTGATAAACAAGGTTCCCTTTCAGTCGGTCACTCCGAGTCAAGTCGGTGACCGATGAATTGGGATCCCTACCAAAGTGCCATGGATG
>NW_015646350.1:89798-90142 GCF_001515625.1 Sinocyclocheilus rhinocerous | reverse complement strand
CCAAACCTTCACCCCGTGGTCAGACCTTACGTTCCTCCGGGCAGGAGTGCCCTTAGAACAAGTCTCCAGGCATGCTGTGGTTTACACGGATGCCTCCACTACTGGCTGGGGGGCCACGTACAATGGGCACGCAGTGTCTGGGGTTGGACGGGCCCCCAACTGCACTGGCATATCAATTGCCTAGAGTTGTTAGCAGTGCGCATTGCCTTGAACCGTCTTAAAAGGTGCTTACGAGGCAAGTACGTGCTAGTCCGAATGGACAACACGGCGACCATTGCGTACGTCAACCGACAAGGTGGTCTGTGCTCCCGTCGCATGTCGCAACTCGCCCACCACCTCCTCCT
>NW_015646350.1:83495-89219 GCF_001515625.1 Sinocyclocheilus rhinocerous | reverse complement strand
GAGCTACCCAGCCTGTCTCGATGGCTCCGTCGAACCGTCAGGCTCCGGCTATGCGATTCAGTTCGCCCGGCGTCCCCCCAAGTTCAGTGGCATCTGCTTCACGACAGTGAAGGTGGCCGATGCTCCTGTCTTGCGTGCGGAGATCGCAGTCCTACTGGTGAAGAATGCGATAGAGCCGGTCCCTCCAGCCAATGTGAATACATGGTTTTACAGCCCTTATTTCATTGTACCCAAGAAAGGCGGTGGGTTACGACCAATCTTGGATCTGCGTGTCTTGAACCGGGCCCTTCACCGGTTACCGTTCAAGATGTTGACACAGAAACGCATCTTCGGGGTGCATCCGTCCCCGAGATTGGTTTGCAGCAATCGACCTGAAGGATGCGTACTTTCATGTGTCGATCCTTCCGCGCCGCAGACCATTTCTGCGGTTCGTGTTCGAAGGACGAGCATTTCAGTACGAGGTCCTGCTCTCCGGGCTGTCCCTGTCGCCCCGTGTCTTCACGTAAGTTGCGGAGGCAGCCCTTGTTCCCCTGAGAGAACAGGGCGTTCGCATTCCCAACTACCTCAACGACTGGCTCATACTAGCTCAGTCTCAGCATCAGTTGTGTGCACACAGGGACTTGGTGCTTTCGCACCTCAGCCGGTTGGGCCTTCAGGTCAACTGGGAAAAGAGCAAACTCTCCCAGATGCAGAGGATCTCTTTTCTCGGTATGGAGTTGGACTCGGTCGAACAGACAGCACGCCTCACGCAGGAACGTGCTCAGTCGGTGTTGAACTACCTGAATATGTTCAAGAGCAGGACAGCGGTCCCACTGAAACAGTTTCAGAGGCTCCTGGGGCATATGGCAGCTACGGCGGCAGTCACGCCGCTGGGGCTGCTCCATATGAGACCGCTGCAGCACTGGCTCCATGGCCGAGTCCCGAGGTGGGCGTGGCAACGCGGCACTCACCGGGTCCAAGTGACACCGGCCTGCCGCCAAACCTTCACCCCATGGTCAGACCTTGCGTTCCTCCGGGCAGGAGTTCCCCTGGAGCAGGTCTCCAGGCATGCTGCAGCGGCAGTTACACCGCTGGGGCTGCTTCATACGAGACCGCTCCAGCACTGGCTTCATGGCCGAATCTCGAGGTGGGCGTGGCAGCACGGCACTCACCGGGTCCAAGTTACACCGGCCTGTCTCCAAACCTTCACCCCGTGGTCAGACCTTACGTTCCTCCGGGCAGGAGTGCCCTTAGAACAAGTCTCCAGGCATGCTGTGGTTTACACGGATGCCTCCACTACTGGCTGGGGGGCCACGTACAATGGGCACGCAGTGTCTGGGGTTGGACGGGCCCCCAACTGCACTGGCATATCAATTGCCTAGAGTTGTTAGCAGTGCGCCTTGCCTTGAACCGTCTTTAAAACACTACAGCAGGGCCCATTTGAGCCTTTGCAGACAGTCGAGCTGAAGTTTCTTTCAATGAAAACTCTACTCCTGCTTGCACTGGCCTCCATCAAGAGGGTAGGGGACCTGCACGCATTTTCGGTCGACGATTCGTGCCTAGAGTTTGGGCCGGCTGACTCCCAGGTAATCCTGAGGCCCCGGCCTAGGTATGTGCCAAAGGTTCCCACTACTCCCTTCCGGGATCAGGTGGTGAGCCTGCAAGCGCTGCCCCCGGAGGAGACAGACCCAGCCCTGGCTTTGCTCTGTCCCGTCCGAGCATAGCTCACTCTACTAGGAGTGTTGCATCCTCCTGGGCGCTGGCTCGTGGCGCCTCGCTGACAGATATTTGTAGAGCTGCAGGCTGGGCGACACCCAACTTGTTCGCTAGATTCTATAGCCTTCGTGTGGAGCCGGTTCGTGCTGTGTTCTCACCTCAAACGGGTAGAGGCGCTTAGAGGCCCCGGTTTAGTGTCGGCTTGCTAAAACTGCTCCAGGGTGTCTGTACTGTAGGTCCTGTCGAGCTCCTCCGTCCCCTCGGCAGCCAGAGTTTCCATGAGAGTTACAATCACCTACAATATTCCATATGCACCTAAACAGATGTCATGTGTGTAAGTGCTTCAGAAACCTCCTTCGGGAAGGATGGGGCTTCCGCAACGTTCCTGTTCCAAGTGGAACGGGTACGTTTTCCCAGTGTTATCCAATCTCACTGAGTGGGTAGACAACAGTGACTGGTCTTATTGTTGCGAGCCCCGGCCAACACCACAAAGGGGCGCAGGCGGCTCGCTCAGGACACTGGAAGGGGCAGCATCCATGGCACATTGGTAGGGATCCCAATTCGTCGGTCACCGACGTGACTCTGAGTGACCGACTGAAAGGGAACGTCTCGGTTACGTATGTAACCCTCATTCCCTGAAGGAGGGAACGGAGACGTCCCGTCGCCACGGCTGCTTTACGATCCGACGAGTTTGAAAATCGTGCAGTGTGAACTCGGCATAAGCGAGATCCCAATTCGTCGGTCACCGACGTGATGTCTCCATTCCCTCCTTCAGGGAACGAGGGTTACATACATAACCGAGACGTTAAATCTGATCATTTGCAGGCTATATTAAATTTGACAAAATATCACTTTTAAATACATTGTTAAATGGCTACAATGGCCTTTCCTTGGTATAATACTTGGTGTAAAAATACAATAAATAGTGTAACCCATCCCATTTTGGTTCTGGTTGTTTGCTCCTAAACAGTCTTCTATGTATCACTGAAAAGTCTATTTAATTTTAGTGAATCGTTTCATTTGTTTGTGTAAATTAATTGATTAAAAATTATTCACCAATTACAGCTCCTGCAAAGCATTTGTTTTTTGTTCTTTTTTTATAGAGGTAGCCTATATTTACTGACATTTTGCTGTTCACTGCATATTGCATTTAAATGTTCAGTTATTTTTGTTATAAGAAAAATGTTATTAAACCTGTTATACTGTATTATGACAGCACTTTTTAAAACTAAATTTCAATATCGTGATAATACCGCATACCGTGATAAAAGCATTAGCAATTAATCGCAACATGAAAATTTGATACCGGCATATCCCTAATATACATTTAGCTGTTTTTGACTCAATACTGTAAATTAGGGCTTATTCTATTTATTTGATTTTATTTTTTAGCTGTATTTAGTGTTAATTTATCCACTCAAAGTTTGATGTTGAAAACCAAATTGTTCATTCATTCAAAAAAGTCAGTGTTTCTATGTCAGACAAAAAACACAGCTTGACTAAATTATGAATTACATCATTGGATAGTAGTAGAAGATACTGCCCATTAAAATAGCTTCAGTGTGGTTATCTACCATTTGCTACAGTAACGGTAGTAAAGGTACAGCTTGTAGTAAAACAAACTACCATCTCAAAAGAGTTGCTTGACTAGTTTTGTTCACACAGAACACATTTTTCACAAATGCAGGCCGGAGGAATGAAAGATGAAAGAAAAAATGCAACAAGACTTCTTTCAACTTGAGCGCCGTGTTTTTGAAATACCTTGTCAAGCACGAGACACTGCAAAAGATGCAAGAAGCGAAAGACGTCTTTCTAGCATGTGTTTATATAGAAAAACAATGGGAAAACAGCTCAGTGTGATGCAAAAAACGATTCTGTATTAAGAGCCCATCACTACTTTAAGTTATAAGTAGCTTCTACCTTGACAAATTACAGTTTATTTCCAAACATAGTTGCAGACAGAGATGTGGGGTCAGTGATGTCATACATGAAGCAGCAGTTTTATGGCAAAATTGGACTGTCACACTCAACTCAAAATCAGTGGACTAATGGCAGTCTGTTCCTCTTTATTCAGTGCTTGCACTACCTTCCTAAAGACAAAACAGCTGCAGCACCTGCTGATTTTATAGGCATTTTTTCACTGAAGTAAACACAGTCTCCACACGTCAACATGGCCTTTGTTGGTCTCATTCGCTCACAGACTTTGAGTTTGTTTATGGGGTTTTGAAGTGGCCAAACAGCAGCCAAAAGAAAAACTGAAACAGCGAGTGTTTCAACAAATGCTGTCTGATTATGAAACAGTACATCCTGGATTGGCCTGGTGAGATTTAAAAACTGAGTCTTACGAAATGCATTATGGTAGCACTTCTCGAACCCGGCATTTGCAAGTCACGTGGGACCGTTATAACTCAATGACTGTGCAGGACTGTCACACACAGATACTGGTTTCTCATGTCATAATTTGAAAAATGGTGAGGAATTTTCAGTTTCAATTTCACAGAGATTTTATTCACATCAAAGGTTTAGTCCAAAATGGTTATGTATTATAGGGGAAATATTGGATTATCTGGGTTCATTGATGGTTTATATATAAAATCATGTTGATATGAAATACAGTATCAACCTGTGACACCAACATCTTTCAGTGTGAATAGTACAGTATGCACTTGATCTAAAACTGGTTTTCTAATCATTTTTTAATTATTCTGCGAAACACAGAAACTAAAACAACTGAGAAAAGTTTGCGAATTAATTGTGAGTAATGTGATCAATTTTCACACTACTTTTTTTTCTGAATCTGAGCAAAGTTGGCCCAAGATTATTCTTATAACGCAAAATGTAATTACCATTTTTATTACCAACTTCTGGATTTACTGCTTTTATTCAAGCCTAAAATATTATGTATCATCACTGAATGAACCTAAATACATTATTTATAATCAGGTAGACATATCTGTAAGGTAACAACTGCAGTTTACAACTCTTTACAGTGCAGTATTATACATGCGTTTTTAGACAACATGGAATATTTGTACTTTAAAAAATAACTTATCTATTTACTTATGCAAAGCAATCATTGGCAGCATCCTCAACACCCTAGCATCATAAACCAACAAACATTACTTATATTTTCTTAGGGGCTTAATGGTTAGAGAGTCAGACTTGTAACCTGAAGGTTACGGGTTCGAGTCTCAGGTCCGGCAGGGATTGTAGGTGGGGGGAGTGAATGACATACATGTCCAAGGCTTCTCTTCCACCCTCAATACCACGACTGAGTTGAGACCCATGAGCAAGGCACCAAACCCCCAACTGCTCCCTGGGCGCCGCAGCACATGGCTGCCCACTGCTGCGGGTGTGTGTTGTTCACGGTGTGTATGTGTTTGTTCACTACTCACTGCTGTGTGTGTGCACTTGGATGGGTGAAATGCAGAGCACAAATTCCGAGTATGGGACACCGTACTTGGCCACACGTCACTTAAGAAAAATTGACAAGAACTTCTTTAAAGTTTTCACATTATTTGTCATCTATATAACATCAACTGAATACTGTACCATATACTAGGGATTTGAAAAGCACTGGAGCCAGAGTAATTTAAAAAGTGAGTGAAGCATGACCTCCCACTGACTCCCACTACATCCTGAATCAGAGTGTATGAGACAGACACTGAAGGTCTGTTCACTCACTGATGTCAGCCCTCAATCACAGCACAACAACACCATCTTATCAGCTCACAAACACGCCATACAAGCACCAAAAGAGGAGTGAGTCAAGTTCCTTTACAACATGATTACTGATTCGTTTGTTCACATGTTGTAAGTTTAGGACTATTTCATGCAACTTTGTTCATACTGCATACTGATTTACCAATAAAATTTGCTTTGTTTGCTTAAATCCTATAAAACCTAGTGTATCATATCACATACATACGTGTCCAAGGCTTCTAAATTACCAACACAAACAAAACTTTGCTGAAAAACCTGTTGTACACAATATGTGACCCTGGACCACAAAACCAGTCTTAAGTCGCT
>NW_015646350.1:69922-83452 GCF_001515625.1 Sinocyclocheilus rhinocerous | reverse complement strand
TGTCCTACTGTAAATATTTCAAAACTTAATTTTTGATTAGTAATATGCATTGCTAAGAAATTAATTTGGACAACTTTAAAGGTGATTTTCTCAATATTTAGATTTTTTTGCACACTCAGATTCCAGATTTTCAAATAGTTGTATCTCGGCCATACATCAATGGAAAGCTTATTTATTCAGCTTTCAGATGAAGTAGAAATCTCAATTTCGATAAATTGACCCTTATGACTGGTTTTGTGGTCCAGGGTCACAAATACCACATGTCTTCTGTCGAATGATTGATGTTTCACACTTTTTTAGCAAATACTGTTGTAAAAACGTCAGGTTAAGGTTCACGTGTCATTTTGCTTTGAAATGTTTACTGTAAAAGTAAACTTTAGAATAACTTTTATATTGTCAGTAATATTTCAAGATAAGCACTTACTGGACTGATGCAACTTATGTTTACTTGATTATTATAAGAAAAAAAAACAACAACATTAAAATATGAGTATCAAATCCATCGGGCTTTTGAGGAACGTTTATTTGTTCATCTCTCAATCATCATTATACTGCATTGCATTATATGTTTTGACCAGCACAAAAAAAAAACTAGTTTTGATCATAAAACTAAGCATTTAAATATCATGCTTCCTCCAGTGAAAAAGATCTCACTGATTTACATTTAAGCTCATTTAAGAATCAAGATCAGGATTTCATCTTACTTTTTGAGCATATAAATATCAGGAACTGCACCATATTGCCTAATTATGGCATTTTTTGCTCAGTTTGGGCCTCTGAATAAAATTGAGGTGTTTTTCCTCCTCAAGTTTGAGCTTCATACGAGTCACATAAGCCGTATCAAATACGATACAAAACAAATATGCAAACCTTATTTTTAGATTTTTTTAGACTTTTATATTTTATATTTTGTGTCCTATTTAAAAAGTAAATAGATTTTTATTATTTCATATGTCGGGCTTAATGACAGCAGCACTCGAGCTGCATGAATGCCATAAATTTGTGTAAAACCTGATGATCATGTTCCCAAGTCTTTAAAACATGTCACATGATCAATGTCACAAATTTACTTAAATTTGATTAGTGACCTAGAAATACTGCCATTTAACATTTAAACTTTGCTTTAAATTTCTCAAAATTGCTCAAAATCCTAAAGCACTGTTTATTTACAGATTTGAACTAAAAAAAAAAATCCCAGATATTCAATGTGGACTTTTGGACTCAACTGTACAATCACCACAATAAACAAAATAAGCACTTGAAAACTAAAATGTTTAACCCATAAAACTTGCTTTGACTGCTGTTGAAGACAAAAAAAAAAAAACTAAAATATAGCCTAAACATTGTAACACGAGGACATGTGTATCCTCCAGTGACAGTACAATACTGCCTATTGAAACGTCAGTGTTATTGTGACAAACACAAAGCAAACACAGCTGGCTCTTACTCTGAAGGTTTTGGTGCTGTAGGACGGGGAGGAGGGCGGCGAGTCGGACAGGGACTTTCTGGAGCGAGAGGAAAGGTCCTTGCTGCGCGAATAGAGCGATGACATCTCTCTCCTGTAAGATAGGAAGATCCCTGATAGACGCGGGCACCCTCTCACACAGCTGTGGAGACGGCCATGACTGCTGGACGCGAATACGCTCAACAGGTGCAAACGAGGAGTCCTCTCTGCAGTGTGTGTGCTGAGACTGACAGCCGATCTGGGTTTCCGTTCCTCCTCGAGGCACGGCGGTCATTAGAGAAAAATGAAAGCAATTAGAAGCACCTCTCCGCTTCGCTATCTCCCCTCCCTCTATTTCCGTCCCTCTCCCTCACTCACAAACGCATAAACAACAGTCGCGTCTCCTCCGGCTGACATTCTCTCTTTGACACTCATTCACACAGACGCACAATGAGAGCTAAATAAGGAGAGGACTTTGCTTTGTTAACTTTACAGACGGCTGAAAGCCTCCCTCACTGTTCTGACTACTTACAATCACTCCACACAAACACTGAAAGAACAATACTGTTTTCACTCGGTCCCACTCAGCTCCGTCACTCTCTCACAATCTCTCTTTCTCTTTCTTTCTCACACACACACACACAGAGAGAGAGAGAGAGAGAGTTTCTTCATAAATCTCACAGTCCTTTCACTTATTTGTTCTCTCATATTCCTTCTGTTCTTTCTCTGGCTCAGTACCAGCTGCTTTATTTCACTATTATTTGGTTATTTATCAAACACAAGAAATGATAGTGAAAATGTTACAGTAAAAACTCATTCATTGGTTGAAGGGATAGTTCACCAAGAAATGTAAAGTTGTTTTCATTTGCTCACCTTCATGTTGTTCTAAAAACTGTCTGTCTTCTGTAAAACACAAAAGGAGAGATTTTGAAGAAAGTGCTGGTCACTCTTTTCCATGTGATTACAATAAATGGGCACCGGGGATTTTAAACTTTAAAAGGATGCAAAAACGTTTTTTTGTTATACTGTATATTGACTTCAGAAAATTCAGAAAAATATAGTGCATGTGTAATATGAAGTACTTTTATAGTGATTTTTTGAAGTTCAAATTCTCAGCCCCCATTCATTGTAATTACGGAAAGGAGCCAACAGTTCTGAGGAAAACAAAAAACTTTCACAGAAGAAATAAAGTCAAGAAATATAGGTTTAGAACAATATGAGGATGAGAAAATTAAAACACCTGTTTTTATGGGCTTTAAAAATAGTTGTGTTAGAAAATGAAATAGTATGAATTACCTTATAATTTACAGAGAAAATCTATATTTTAACAAAATTCATGTAGTTTTACAGTAAAAGATTGTTAAAATAGTTTTTGTCAAATTTCAAACTTCAAACAAAAAAGTCAATTGATGTTCTCTGAAGTCCCAGTGATTATACTTTTGATTATATTTTATTTAAATAGTTACATTTTATTATTAGGGTTTTCTATCTTACATTTTATTTAGTTAATGTTATTATGCTGTTTATATTTTCAACTGAAGCACAGATCGTTGCATTTCAAGTACAGTAGGCTGTAATTTTAATATTATATCAAGTAATGATATAGTATGTGAAGATATGAAATATAAAATATACAGGTACCAAAATGTCAATCATCCTGTAATGTCTAAAACATTTTTGACAGTGTTTCAGTATGTGCAAACTGTACAGACGTGGACTGACACATACTAGAAACAATGATGAATCCATGATGAAGATTTTGCACTGGGCCCAAAAACTGCTTACAGTGGTCCGGCCCCCAACTGCCCACTAGCATTTCGCAGATGCGCCGTATATGTGTCATGAAGTTGGTCTGAAATGACATTTGAATGAAGAGGCTAACTGTCAGAGCTCATGTGAGTTAGAGCTCTGTCACAGTGAAGCTCAATTCATATCTCTTGTCCTGCACTCCCTTCAACTTCAGCCTTTGTGCCGAACTAAATATGACAGAATACTGACACTGAAGCAGACGGGATGAAGTTACCATGAAAAAAACTATTCCTTTATTTTGAGCAGTACATCTATTGTTTTATTATTTAAAACCTGACAATTAACTTTTTGGAAATGTTTTTCTTTAAATCTGTAGTTATACAATCTTTCAAGACAGTTTGTGGTATTCACTTTTATTAATGTCTGAAGCACAAACGATGCAGGATGAATGATGTGCTGAAGTTTAATTTGAAGGCAGTTAACATTAAGAGTCCATTTCAAGCACATACGTTTTGGAGCTGGTCCGCACTCTAAAAGCAGTTCCCATGCTTTCTTCCTGTCTGTTTCTGGCTAATAATGCAAGAGAACTCAAAGCCATCTGCAGAGGTGAAGCTGAGCCATAGAGTGCACCTCATCACATCGGCCACAATGGCTTTCCTTTTCCACTGGCCTGGACGTAGTAAGCTGGTTGAAACTGGCCTTGGGAGACTTGTTTAAGACAGTGGATTTCAGTCTGGGAGCCAACGTTTCAATAGCTGCATCTGCGTTTCGGGTTAAGCAGACTTGACCTATTCTTCTTTGCATGACTTTCCAAATGGAACATTCATATCCGCTCGGGTTCAGTGCGTGTCCTCTACTTGTCCTCTTGATTCAGGACACCAACTAATCTTTGAGATCCGCATCCCAACAGTGAGATAAAATGAGATGAAAACAAAAGGGCTGCTGGAATGAATCGTTCCCATCAATGGTCTGTCATAATATAAAATATACATACATGAGTATTTGCTATTGCAATCATTCCTCGTCTCACAGCTCACATGAATGAATGAGCTTATGAGTGTTTTAATATGGTATCTAATTTAAAGTGAATATACTACTGTTCAAAATTATGAAGAAAATGTCTCACACTTTCCACAAAAATATTAAGCAGCACAACTGTTTTCAACATTGATAATAAGAACAAATGTTTCTTGAGCAGTAAACTATTAGAATGATTTCTGAAGGATCATGCGTATGCCACACCTGTGAGGTGGATGGATTGTCTTGGCAAAGGAGAAGTGCTCACTAACACAGATTTAGACAGATTTGTGAACAATATTTGAGAGAAATAGGCCTTTTGTGTACATAGAAAAAGTCTTAGATCTTTGAGTTCAGCTCATGACAAATGGGGGCAAAAACAAAAGTGTTGCGTTTATAATTTTGTTCAGTGTATAATGTGAGCACCTAACTGCCTCCTCATTAAAAAAATTTTTTTTTTTTATCTATGCCTTGACTTTTTCTATTCTCTTATTATCCTTTATCACTTCCTTTTCTAGCTTTTACTATTTTGAACGATGACTGAAACCTTGTAAAACAGGCACTTCTCGTGTTTATTGCTATCTTATGGTAAATCGCTTGTTGTATTCTTTAACTGTAAGTCGCTTTGGATAAAAGCATCTGCCAAATGTTTTCAGATTTAAATAACAAAAATGTTTAAAACAGCTTGATATAAAAACCCAATTTTAGATTAAAAAAAATTAGATATGGCCATGAAATAATCATCATCATTATCGTTATAAATGTTAAGAAGAAGACGAAGAAGAATTACTACTACTAAATATAAACATTTCTAAAAATGAAATTGTAATATTTCACTGTAAAAAAAAAAAAATCAAGTGTTTAAGAAATAATAATAATAATAAATTTGATTTACATTACAACTGTAAAATTACAAAACTAATATTTATGGAATAATATAGCTTCATTTCTTCTTTTTCAAATATTAAACCATAAAATATATATTTTGCGAAAACCACAAGTAGCCCTAACGCTTCTCTTTTATTGATATTATAAATGTGGTTTGTTGAACGCATGTTTAAAGTTTTAATGAATTGAAACAGCTTGATATCGGCACACGCTTTGATAGTGTTACACTGAAACATCTTCCATCAAGCTGGTGATGAGAACTGCTGCCTGTAAAACACACAGAAATAGATGCACTAAACACACACACACACATACATTTACGCAACAGCTCACGGCTAAACGTCCCTCATCATCATTGACAGTAATATGACTCAGTTTACATTCATGTGGCACGCTGAAGCAGGCAGTGGGCAGCTCCGTCCATGACTATCAGTGTTAATTATCAGCGACCGATATAGCTTTCTCCTATTTCACAGCGGCTTTCCCAGAGTCATTCAGCGCTTGGAATCAGACGAGAGCCAGCTGACGGATTGAGACAGAGATTCACTGTACCTTTCCAAGGATAACTTCACTGCCACATATAGGTTTTGTCTTTGTTCTCTCTCTTTCCTCCGCCTAATTTGTTGCCTTCTGGAGTGCAGGCTTGTTCTTATTATTTTATTTTCATTAGTTTCCCTCACTTTATATGACATATTAAGCTTACAGTACTGAAGGCTTGGAGAATTAGAAAAAGAGTGGGGAGAGAGAGGCTGTAGACGGGTCATTTTGCCCTACATGGTATGGAATGTCAGGAGACCCTTGCACACTCTTCAGGTGTTCATTAAAGGCAGATAGCAAGATCGCTTCTCCAAACTCAGCTCTGCCTGATAGAGCCTTACCGACAGTACAGAGGAGACAGGACAACGTTTATCCTGATAAAAATGTGTAATGGCGATATAATGTGAGAATTTAAGAATAATAGATTACTTTATAGCAGGATTTTTCTACTAGGCCAAAATGTTCATGCTGTATAGACTATAAAACTATGCAGCAGCTTCATCTAGTGGTGTGAAAGCGCAATAACTGCATAAAATAAATTCCGATTTTTTTTTTTTTTTTTTTGTGAAAGGACATAGCAAAGGGTCAAGGTTATTAGTGATCTCCTTGGGAAATACTGAGAAGATTAGGAGATGGTCTCATTAAGTCTGTGTCTCATTTCTGTCGAATTTACGATTGAGTATTCAAACACTGAATCCTCAAGTATGTGTACTTAAAGCACAGGGATGGAAAGGTCTAGAGCAGTGGTCACCAACCTTTTCAGGCCCTAGATCCCTGACCTCGGCCTTTATGAAAGACAAGATCTACCTATTGAAGAATTGATCGAAAAAGACATCCCAGATTGTACTTCAAAATTGAGGCCTTTTACTTAGTATTTTAAATAGTGATGCGCCGATCATAGCTGATTCAGAATTCAGATTTTCTTTTCTTAATTCCGCGGGAAAACCGCGGACTTGGCAACACTGCTTATGAACTGACCGCAATATAATGTTTCCTTGGTTACCGCTTGGTTAAACAAAGCAGAGCTGCGCTTTATACGGAGAAGAAGAAAATGCCATTGCCATCGAAACTTTTCTCAAGACAGTTCCCTTCAGTGATACATATAACCCCATAAATGTAATGCATTTTTGTTATTATTTACTTTTTTTTTCGGGATCTACTGGGACTGATAAACCGATCGACGGGTTGGCGACCACTGGTCTAGAGCTTTCAGTTCAGTAATTGTTTCTGTTGTGCTGGTCAGTTTTGCAGATGTCTTGGATTTATCCTGTCAACTAGTCGTTTGTATGCAGCATCATACAAAGAAGAAAAGTTTTATTTACTGATCCCACTGTGGAAATTCTTTATGCACAGTCAGTCATGAATAATTTATACTTTAAAAATATACTTGAGTGAAAGTACAAAAGTATCCACATTTAGTTTTGTTTACATGTGTGAAAGTACAAAGGTACATGTCAAAAGTATTTAAAAGTAGCAAAAATAGTGTTGGGGAATATGTTACCATTAAATAGTTTGGGGTCAGTAAGATTAATACTTTTATTCAGCAAGAATGCATTAAATTAATCAAAAATGAAAGTGAAGACATTTAGAATGTTACAAAATATTTCTATTTCAAATAAATGCTGTTCTTTTGAACTTTCTATTTCATCAAATAGCATATCAGAATGATTTCTGGAGGATCATGTGACACTGAAGACTGGAGTAATGATGCTGAAAATTCAGCTTTGATCACAGGAATAAATTACATTTTACAATATTTTTACAATAGAAAAATTGTAAAATAATATTTCACAATATTACAGTTTTACTGTATTTTTGATCAAAGATTTCTTTCAAAAACATTAAAATGTCTATCTGACCACAAACTGTAGTGTAGTGTAATTTTGATTTATTTATTAATGTTGTCTCTGTTGGCGCGAATCATTCGTGATCCAGCCTCATCTTCAGAAGAAGTGAGTATAATGTTTTGTAATGAATCTTTGCAAATCGCCTTTCCTAATAATGTGCTAATTAGCAAGTTTCACGATGAATACAGCTAAAGTAAACAGTCTGTGAGAGCAGCTCGGAAGAGAGGGGCGGGGCCAGGAGAGCTCATTAACATTTAAAGGAAAATGCTACAAAAACGGCTTGATCTGAAAAGAGCTGTCTTTGACAGGGTAAAAAAAGGTGGTTTTTTACACTACCATTGAGAAATTTTAACCAAACTATGTTACAGACTTTTCATTAAGACCCTAAAGAATCATATCAACTTGTGGAAAATGGGCATCATATGACCCCTTTAAGGTGCAGTAGTACCTATGGAGGTGCTGTGACTCTTTAGACTGGGGGTGAAACCACTCGCTCCTTTAACTGATGAGAGGCAAAAAGAAGACCTTTCAGGTTTGGTTCCTGGTCTTCTTTTCCAGTTTCCTTGCTTGGAGAATGAATGAATCAATAAATGAATCAATAACATACTACCACAATTAAAAAAAAATTTTTTTTTTAAATCAATTTGGACATTTAAGTATACATTGTTCTTTTAACAATGTAAAAGAAAACAATTAAATGTGAACTGAATGTTTTTCAGAAACTCAGTTGAATGTTACACTGTAATTAAATGAAAATATATTTTAGTTTACATTTGCTTAAATGCAATTAGTTGAAATTACATCTTTACATGTAATTTCATAATTTCTTAAATGTTCTTTTGAAATATATAATATTTATGCTAAACTACAAAATATAGTTATAGTAGTATATTAGTAGTAGTAAATATAGTAGTATTATCATTTACACTGTAATTTGTATGCCATGTATTTAAATATATCAGTAATTGAGCTTTCGTAATGAAGTTGCAGGTTAAATATATTTAAAATATATTAACTTTAAATGTAATATAGAATAACACACCACAGTTAAAATTATAATCCAGTACTTTGCATGTGCTTTAGTATGTTAGTCAACACATCAAAATAAGTGTACTATTGTAAGTGTAATAAGTGTAATATTATTAAATCATAATAATTTAAAATGTAAAACTTTTTTTAAATGATTAAAAGTGTACTTAAGCAACATTCATGAAAGCGAATGCTCAAATACACAAATATTGTTTCAGTAATATTATATTATATGCAAGTATATACTGTATATACAGTATATATATATATATATATATATATACAGTATATAGTCACACTATAGTCACACTATAGTCACACAAAAATGTATGTATGTACACACACACACACACACACATACACATACATACATTTTTAAATGTGATTAATGTCTCCAAAAACTTGTGGGGTCACTATATATATATGATTTTAGTCTTTTGTGCATATTTGATAAAGCTGATTATTTACACCTGGAGTAAACTGCATGTGGTTGTGCTATCTTAAGTTCACCTCATCCAGGTGGTCACATTCATGTTTCTCAGCCTGCTGTTCCTGCCTCCGAGACAGGTTGCTTTCTGTCGGGTCCTCAAGGACTCTTCTCTGAAGACACAGTCCCTCTGCGGACCTACACGCCTCACCTGTGTGCAGATTCAGCTTTGACGGGCTGAAGGTTCTCTTTGCCTCCATCAGCTCTGAGAGGGTAACTCCCTAAGGAGAAGACAATTAAAAATGAGGAAATGCATCTGAAGCAGGTGCACACTATGATTCTAACTGAGCGGTCCAATATTCTCTGTTGTCAACATTCCGGTGTTCTTTCAATGAACGTAAGTTAAACTAGTAAACTGGTGCCATATTGCCATCAATAATAGTTACAGACTTGCTAAAATGGCTTCAGAAGATTGTTTTTTAATTTTCTAGTGAGCATAAGCCATTAGTTATAATAAAATAATAAAAATGCTAAATGCTAAATTAGATTGCAAATTAATTATAATTCTATTAACATTGTAATATTGTTGCAGTGTTCGTCTTGCTGCTAGCCCATATATATATATATTTATATATAGTAATTATGGATCATTTTTCTAAGTGAAAGCTTTAAGCTTTGCATTGGGGTCACGTTTATTGGTCACTGGTTTATTTTATGATTATTACCAGCTGACTGATCCTCTTTTTTTTAGAGAATATGTAATCCAGTCTAAGAAACGCATACAGAAGTGTCATATTCTTCCTTTGTGAGAGTGACTGGGTCATACCTGTGTAGCCCGTCGAGTCTGTCTGGCCTGCCGTGATTTGGCCTTCCTCTGAGACTCTGCCTCCTCATCCCTCACTGGGATCATGCGCGTCCTGAGACAGGATACAGTAAGTATTAGTACATATAAAACACTTATAATGCCTTATTCTGAATGACCATATTCTTGATCCCTTAACCCTACCCAGTTTATTTTGGGGCAGATATATGACCCGGACATGTTCTTGACAGGATTTGTAAGATTCATCCAGTGATGTCTGTGCTCTCGACAGATGTTTCATGCTGCACAAGCAAATCAATATGTATAAGTGTCGAATTTCCCCACTGAAAGCACTAGAGGCCAGATGACATACATTACTTTCCCACAGAGATGAGCACAAAGAGATGAGTAAGCATTCTGACTGATGGCCAAATCAGACCACTTAGCACTCCGCATGTCCCCCACCCTTCCTATCCAGCAGTGTTATCGATCGACATGTGGCCATGAGCCTCCAGCAGAGAACCATATCAGAGCATTATTGATGTGATGATTCATTTACACTCAATTTCATTAAAACTATGTACCTGCCGTCTGCTCATTCTCCAACTGCCTCTGTTGATCGTCATAACCTACATCTAATTATAAATCATATAAAAAGAAAATAAAAATGCGTTTCTGAAAACACACTTCAGTTTTAGTACATATATCTGAGTGCACTAATATATATATATATTTTTTTAAAAACACTATATATTCTTAAATTTTTTGTCACTATATATTTTTAGATTTTAATATACAATGACATTATAATATATAAAAGCAATCACCCTAATCAGACTAATAACAGTAATAATAATAGCAACAGTAATGATAATAATAATAATTTATTATACTATTTCTTATAATAAAAAAATTATTGTCCAGTATTGATGGTTAAATGGTCACCAATATATTGCGCTTCTTATAATGACATTCACACCCCTATAATAATAAATAAATAAGTAGTCTGATTATCTTTCATTCTAAACTGACCGTTCAAACGGTTCACATGCAAACATAGCATTATGTATTAACTATGGCATATTTTTATTATTATGAATACCAGTTCCCTCAGAGCTCCACAAGTCTTCAAAAAGTTACAAGAGACTTCATCTGTCCTGTGAAACTTTATCTCAAAAGCAGAGAAGTTAAAACATGCTGCTAAAGGAAAGTGTCTTACAGAGCACAGCATTAAAGACATCATAGTTTCCTCAAGGCCACAGATACAGCACAGTAAACCACAGCACAACACTCCCACAGTACATCACGGATGATCAAGGAGGAGCATGCAGCTGTTTGAGGGAGATAAAGCAGATGAGAGATACTGTACCTGAGCAGACAGTCCTGCATCATCCAGTCTGATACTACACGACTCGTGCTGATGCCTGCGGAGGAGAGAGACTGCAGCCGTTATGAGAAGAGGGAGAGATGGATGGACAGAGGGGGAGGGAGAGAGAGAGAGAAAGAACACAGGATACAGTGACTTTCAAGGGAGGAGATTGAATAGCAGTAGGACAGAACACACTGTAACTGACAGAGATACAAGCATAGACAATAGTCACATGATGATCACTTTATCCAGATTTACGTAATTTAAAAATACAATAGCAATGCAATTTATACAGACAATGATTTGAATGTTTGTCATTTCAATTTCTGTATTTTTTAATCATGTTTTCAATTTCTGTCTCTCTTTGCACTAAAGGAAACATTTGAATTATTAAATTAATTAATTTGAAAACATTTTTGAGAATAATGGTCAGTGATTTTTAGTGTCATTCAAAGAAAATGCAAGTTTTTAGAAATGATTAGATAAAAATAAACAATATGAGATAAAAAGTCAAAATAATGACATTCATCATAAGTACGAAACTAACAAAAAATTAAAATTATGAGTTAAAAGTCATCAGTTAATTATATTTATCTAATAATTTTGACTTAAAGTTATAATTTTGACTTTTTATCTCATAATTGTAACTTTTTATGTCAATTATAATTGACCTGTGTTTCTCTTATGTGGTGAAAATGAGCTTCCATAATTTTGCCATCTCATACAGACTTATTTGTTTCAGATTTTTCATGGACATTGGACTTTTAAACTGCTGTAGATAAAAAATAAAATAAAAACTAGGAATAGAAATCCATTGCACTCTGTAGATACTGCTGTATCACATGATCCTAGAGTTCATGTAGTGACACGTGATGGCCAGTAGAGGAGAGCACTATCCTCTCCACACACAAATTGTTGGTAACGTGGCCTTGTGAAAAGATTTGTCTGGTTACTTTAGTTAGATGTTAGATTACATCACACATAAGACACAGGGTTTCCACTAACTGTACAAATGTTTATATTTGTATAGTTACATTCCACTAAATGTACAAATGTTTATAGCTTAGAACTATGAGAACTATTGGAAAATAAATAAATTACATTTTTTAAATAAATTTTTCTCGAGTGAGAGCACGCGCGTTTACCTCTCTTCCTCCGAGGAGGTTGAGGTGGTCAACGGGCTGCTGGGCGGGAGCAGCCCCAACCAACCGTGTTCCATCTCCTCATGTAGGGAGCGTCACTTCTCAAGCCAAAGGCTTCTAGCGGAAAGCGGATCTGTGGACCGTCATTCTCGCTGAGTAGTCTTCGACTAAAACGTCCTGACGCCTAGGGCCCAGGACTTCTGAGGGCCGGCCCCCTCTGGGGAAGAGTGGTGTACACCTCATTATGCGGTGCCCTTCTCTCCTCAGTGCCCTCCGGAGAATGATCTGCCAACCCTGCCACCTACGGTGCTTCAGGGCGCAGCGTCTCCGGCAGGACTTCGGAGGGCAGGCCCCTCTGGGGAAGAGCGGTGTACACCTCATTATATGGTGCCCATCTCTCCTCAGTGCCCTCAGGAGATCGTTCTGCCAAGCCTGCCACCTACGGTGCTTCAGGGTGCAGCGGTCTCCGGCGAGCACTTCTCTCAGTCACCGCCCGGAAACATAGCGGTACTAAGAGGTTCACTACCACTTCTGAGGTTTCTAGAGCAGCTAGTTCGGCCGTCCCCTGCCGCTTCGCCGCTTCAGGGCACTGACCTAACCACTTTAGTTACACCAGAGGTCAGTCTCGAGAGACTGATTCCCTTAGTAGACCTTTTTGGCAGCGTGGAAACTTCTGCCAAATGTGTCTCAATGGGTCCTGCACACTGTAGAAAGAGGCTACCGAATCAGTTCGGTTCTCCTCCGCCTCGTTTCAACGGGGTCATTCCCACTCTGGTGGGCCCCGAGCAGGCTCTGGTAATGGAACAAGAAGTTAACACTCTCTCGAGGAAGGAGGCCTTCGGGGTGGTCCCTCCTCTCGACAGACAGTCTGGGTTCTACAGCTGGTACTTCATCGTTCCAAAGATGGATGGAAGTTCCTGAGGTTTGCTTTTGGGGGAAAAAGCTTACCGGTTTCTTCCGTTTGGCCTTGCACTCTCACCCCACACTTTCACGAAGTGTGTGTACTCAACCACATTGACGATTGGTTGATACTAGCTAAATCGGAGCAGATGGCGGTTCGGCATCGAGATGTCATTCTTGCTCAAATGAAAGAGCTGGGGTTAAGACTTAACGCCAAGAAAAGTGTGCTTTCTCCAGTACAGAGAGCCACTTATCTGGACGTGATGTGGGATTCAACCACGATGCAGGCATGTCCCTCTCCTGCTCGGTTCGAGTCGATCCTCACTGCAGTCGCGAGAGTGAGAGAAGGCCGGTCACTCACTGTCAGCAGTTCCAGAAA
>NW_015646350.1:68516-68714 GCF_001515625.1 Sinocyclocheilus rhinocerous | reverse complement strand
ACTCACTGTCAAGCAGTTTCAGAGACTGCTGGGTCTGATGGCAGCTGCGTCCAGCGTGATACATTTTGGCCTGCTGTACATGAGACCCCTACAGTGGTGGCTCAAGACCAAGCAGTTCTCCCTGAGGGCAAACCCGCTCTGCATGCTCAAGGTCACGCGTCGATGCCTACGTGCCTTAGACATGTGGAGTAACCTTGG
>NW_015646350.1:2406-68452 GCF_001515625.1 Sinocyclocheilus rhinocerous | reverse complement strand
TAGGCAGGGATTTGTAAGTCTGGCCGCGTGGGCATACTCGTTCCCAAAGCATTTTCCGACGCAGCCCGAGTTCCTGAAGGGGAACGTCTCCAGGTTACGAATGACCTGGTCTCTAAGTCACCCGCCTGTGACGTCTCGCCCTTCCATTGGACTGATTTTACATGTGATTCAGAGCGTGGTCACACTGAAGGCATTCCCAAAGTGTTTTCCGACGCAGCGTTTCGTTCCCTCGGGGGAACCATGGTTACATTCGGAACCTGGAGACGTTTTTTACTGTAGTATATTTATATTCTTTCTCAGATAAAATTCCTTTTTATAAGTACTGTAATTAGCGTACACTTGCTAATAAATACAATTTTAACATGGATAATAAAGTTTTTTGACTTGGGCCAGTAAGTAACCACCCATAACTCACCCAGAATACTCTAACAACCACCTAGCAATGTGCTGTCAATCACAAAAAAAATACATGTTAGCCATAGCAGCACCTCAAAACACAAAAATCACACACTTTTAGGATTTAATTGGCAGGGGACAGTTCACCTGGCACAAAGTTTTCAAAATTTTTGTAAACTGACTAGAGATTAATAATCAATACATAAAAAATTGTTTCAGAGCCACACTGACCACATGTTTGGTGTGTGTGTGTGTGTGAGTGTGTGTGTGTGTGTGTGTGTCTTTCCTGGACCGATAGAGGTCAAAGATCAGCACTTGAGGTGGAAATAAATACCCACCATTTCACATTCTCATCAGTTTTGAGAGCGAGCAGGAGACCCATGGGTCTGCAGAAGAGGAGGTCATAAAACAACATGACACAGAGAGGAAGTCCAAGTTAGCCGTGCTGAAAGATGACAGTATTTGCGAGACTGCGATGTTAATGGTTTCTGGAAGTTGGCGAGGGGTGGGGGGACAACGTAGAGATTTTCCCTCTTAGTCCCACATTACCACCCCATTAACCTCTGACCCCGTGTTGCCGAGAGCAGAGGAGGGAGCAGAGGTTCAGCGGAGGGCAGAGCGAGGGAGATGAGAGGAGGAAGAAGAGACCTCTTGGGCAGCCTGTGCCCCTGGCCTCAGAAAGAGAAAGTGGGAGTGCGGCTCGTGACCTCGCGCACACACACATGGCCTGAATTTGGATGTCTGCGGGTGGCACGGAGCTAATGCTAATCTGAAACAGCTCCGCTATAAACAGGATGTTGGAGAGTGGACATGAGAGAGGGAGAGAGAGAGAAAGCAGAAAGAAGCCGGTGAGAAGAGCTTGTCTTGATGAAGGTGTTGGATTGGTCTGGGGTGATGTGCCTCTACTTTCCTGTCTGTCTCTGTATTAAATGTTATCACTTTCTCGGTCCAATAACTATGGAAGCCTGTTTCCACCTCAGAGTAAAAAATAAAAAGGCAATTGTAACTTTATGTCTCACAACTGCAGCTTGTTTCTAACTGCAACTTTATTTCATGTGACTTTTATATCCCACAATGTGACTTTATATCTTACAATTGCAACTTTATTTCTCACAGTTGCAACTCAGTATTTTGTAATTGCAATTAATTTTGCCATTATTTCTCATAATTGTGACCTTGTATCTCACAGTATGAATATATGTCACATATGTCACAATTATGACTTTTTCTCACAATTTTATGTGAATCTTATGACTATTCCATACAGTTGTGAAACCTTTTTCGTAATTGTTGCAACTTTATTTTCCATTATTGCATCTATTTCTCACAGTGTGACTTTATATCTGGCAATTGTGATTTACTGTTTTTTTTTTCTTTATTTGTCAGAATTGTGAATATATCTCATAACTGCAACTTACTTTATCGCAATTACAATTATCATAATTGTGGCATTATTTCTCATAACTACAACTTTATATCTCACAGTGTGGATATGCTGTACCTTACGATAATCACTATTTTATAATTACAAATTTTATATCTCATAGTTGTACTAAATTGTGACTATTTCTCATAGTTGTGACTATATCTCATAATTATAACTTTCTATTATTGCAGCTATTTCTCACAATTTGACTTTATTTTTCACAATTATGATTTTGTTTATGCAAATGCAACGTTATTTCTCATAACTGTCAATTTATCTCACGATTGCATGCATATTTCTTGTGCAATTATAATTGTGACTTTATATCTCACAGCATGAATATATTTCACAATAATTACTTTTTTTCTCACAATTACAAATTTTATATCTCACAATTTTACTATTTATTATAAAATTACAACTGTTTCTCATAATTGTGACTTTACATCTCATAATTACAACCTGATGTTTTATTATTGCAGCTTTACACAATGTGACTTTACACCTCGCAATTGCAACTTTGTTTTTTGTAAGTGTGCACTCTAAAAAATGCTGGGTTAAATATAACCCAGCGCTGGGTTAAAAAGGGACAAACCCAGCTATTGGGTTGTTTTGACCCAGCGGTTGGGATGTTTTGAACCTAACCGCTGGGTCAAAACAACCCAATAGCTGGGTTGTCCCTTTTTAACCCAGCATTTTTTAGAGTGTGACTATTTCCTATACGTGTGAATATATCTCACAGTTGCAACTTAATTTCTATTCTAATATTTTTATTATTGTTACTGTTTCTCATTCACTTCATTTTTCACAATTTGACTATATGTGACTGCTTATTTTATACTTCATCTTGCAACCGGTTTTCATAACTCTTTTCACACACACAAAAAAGTAAGTACTTTACTTTTTAAAAATAGTATTCAAAATATTTTACTCTACGTAAATATACATGCATTGTCTTGTTAACTATAATATAGATTTTCAACGTGTTTCACTGTAGTTTTACTTTTTTCCGTTAAAATTTAAAAATAATTCTCCTCAGTAGTTAGCTTTCTTACTAATGCACAGACAGTTCACATGTGCACAATCTGCTGTCGGCACGACTGCTAAAGCCACACTAAAGCACTGCTGGAGCAAGCTTACGGTGACAAGGCCGGATTAGCCGGTCCTCCTGATGCTTCACAAACATGCATTTGTGATTAGCACAGAAAACATCTTGCATGCAAATGGCACACTTGAGTTCTCACTTTCCCCTTAAATTATGTTACGTTTAGAGACTAACCATTATTAGTAGTACATATTTGTTAGTGTTTTAATTTTCTTTAGCATTTGTACACCACCTTTTGCTCAAGTAGAGAGCAAGAAGAAAATGCAAATGGAATGTCTACCAATACTAAATGAATAAGATATTATTAGAGGATTCTGGTTTGATTCTATAAGAGATAGTTGCAAATTATATATGGATAGAAATGCCATTAGCATTCCTTTGGGATTTTTGAGAGATGCTCTGTGTGCGTGTCCTCGCTAATACACACACATGTGGAGGCCGCAGGTCTCAGGTCACCGCTGGGCTATGAGGTGCTTGCTGTACTGAGAGAACAGCCTGTGTTTATTCAAACTTATTTATTGGGCTAGGCCTGCAGTAAAACACTATCAGAGTCTGGAATGATATCCTCACCTCACATGCTCCTACTAAATGCCCCTCTGTGGAAAGAAGAAGGGAATGTACTCTGCCTTCAACTTAAGGCAAGCGAACGAAATAGCAGGAACCAGGTTTGAAAGGCAGTGGAGGAGTCAACCAATCAGTCTCATCCTCTTATTATAAAGAAGTATTTATATTCATTTTCTTAAAGGGACAGTTCACCCATAAATGAAAATTGGCATCATTTACTCAGCCTGAAGTTGTTCCAAACCTGTATGAGTTTCTTTCTTCAGTTGAGCACAAAAGATGACATTTTGAAGAATGTTGGTAACCAAACAATTGTGGTCCCCATTGACTTCCAAAGTATGAAAAAATATATATTATGGAAGTCAATGGCTACTAGCAATTGTTTGGTTACCAACAGTCTTCAAAATATCATCTTTTGTGCTCAACAGAATAAAGAAAATGATACAGGTTTGGAACAACATGAAGGTGAATAAATGATGACAGAATTTTCATTTGGCAGCATGTAATCCCATATTTTGGAATTTTATAACATTGGAACGATTACGTTTTCAAAAATATCTCATTTTAACTGAATTGTTTTGGACAATGTCTTTTAACAGTGTGGAAGACATATATTTAAAAAAAAATAATAATAAATTTAAAAAAAAGACCAAAAGACAAGGATGTTTTATACTCCATGTTGGAAGACCAGGAAAATAAATACACTTTTGTTTCATTGAAAAACTATTTACACAGTAGAAAGCACAAGTATCATATAGAAGTGTGTACATGTGAGCATGTATATGTGTGCATACATATGTTGGTGTTTGTGTAAGAGATATGTTATTTGAGGAAATTTCCTTTCACTCTTTTGCCATACTTAAAACATTATTTGTTGTACATATATATAATTTCGCACATTGTCCATGGTAAACAAAATCCTGGAATTGGCCTGAGATCTTCATATGGTTTCGCTGGGAACAGTGTGAGTCTAAACAAAAGTACTTTACTTACGGTAGACGGTAGTTTTATGTTAGTCAAATTGTAAGAATGACAGTCCGACTCTGTGATGTGCATGATTAAAATCAAAAATTTTAAAATCTGTCACAGCTTGTGTTTCAGTCAGGACCACTTCGTCAAAGTATATTTATTACAATTATATAGCATACAGTTAGTGTTTTTGAAAGATTTTTCTTATGCTCACCAAGACAGCATTAACAACCCCAAATTTGTAAATAAAATCAAGAATCTGTGATTTCTTAAAGGGAACCCCGGGTATTAAGACTTAATATGAAGTAAATGATGTCTCTTATTGAAATATGTAGTAGAAAACCCATGAAAGATTTACATTATTTTTAAAAATCCACATCATTTTATACATATTTTGAACTATGGGGAGCGTCATTATTTCAATGATGTCAAATGGTTTTCGACTACATATTTCAGTAAGAGACATGTGAGACATAAATGTATTTTGTAAATATAAACAAATTTTGATTTTGATGGCTGCAGCACACTAAACAAAAAAGTTGGGACAGAGGTGAAATAAAAGTGAAAAGGTTATAGAATATCCAAAGTAAACTGTTTTGGAGCAGTTCACAGTAAGCAGGTGAATTGGTAATAGCTGAGGGTATCATGTTTGGGTATAAAAGGAGCATCTCAGTCTTTGAAAGTAAAGCTGGATCATGGCTCATCACTTTGTGCTAAATTTCATGAGACAAGTCTCAAACAAATCAAAAATCACATTTCTCAATGCAAAATCTCAAAGAATTTAGGTCTTTCACCAATTACCATACATAATATTGTGAAAAGTTTTAAGGAATCCAGAGAAATCTCAGTCTGTGTAGGGCAAGGCAGGAAATCTCAGTTAAATGTGCATGACCTTTGAGTCCTCAGATGGCATTGCATAAGAAACCTTCATGCTGTAGTGTTAAATATAGCCACATGGGCTCAGGAGTACTTCAGTAAACTGCTGTAACTGAACACAGTCTGCCGCTGCATCAGTAAATGCAACGTGAATCTCTTTTACTCTAGGAGAAAGCTAAACATCAGTTCTATGCAGTGATGCTGCGGGGTTCACTGGGCCAGAGCTCATCTCAGATAGTCAACAAGACAGTGTAAATGTGTGCTGTGCTCAGATGAGTTCACATTTCAACTTGTTTCTAGGAAAAACTGACGTCGAGTTCTCAGTGTGCTAGATCAGTCCAGATCTGTCTCCTATTGAAAATGTATGACCGGTCATGAAAAGGAGAATCAGACAACGACAATCACAGACTGCTGAGTATCTGAAGTCTTGTATCAAGAGAGATTGGACAAAGATTTTGATTGCAAAACTTTAACAGTTAGTATCCTCAACCCAAGCAATTAAACACTGTAAATAAAAGGAAAGTTGATGTGACAAAGTGTTAAATTTGCCTCTGTCCCAACTTTTTTGGAGTGTGTTGCAGCCATCAAAATCAAAATGTGTTTATATTTACAAAATAAAAAAAGTTGGTCAGTGAAAACATTGGATTTTTTTTTTCTTTGTACTTTAGTCAATTAAATAAAGGTTGAAGAGAATGAACAAATAACAAATTCTTGATTTTCTGGCATTTCACAAAACGTCCCAACTTTTCTGGAATTGGGGTTGTATTAGATTGAAAAAAACGTAGTATTGTAAAATATTATTTCAATTTAAAATAACTATTTTCTAAGTGAATATATTGTAAAATGTCATTTGGTGATGCAAAGCTGAATTTTCAGTCACATGATCCTTCAGAAATAATTCTAATATGCTGATTTGCTGCTCAAGAAATATTTCTTATTATCAGTGTTGAAAACAGTTGAGCTGCTTAATATTGTTGTGGAAACTGTGAGACATTTTTCAGGATTCTTTGATGAATGCAAAGTTCAAACAGCATTTGAGTTTGATTTTTTTTTTTTTATATTATAAATGCCTTTACTGTCACTTTTGATCAATTTAATGAATCCTTGCTAAATAAAAGTATTAATTTTTTTGATTTGACAAGTTATGTGATTTTTGATTAAACTGATATTGCTGTTGCAAGAAATGTGTGACTTTTATAATGTATAGGTGTTAATACACATTATATAATTCATTATAAATGCCTTTATTGTCACTTTTGATTAATTAATAATGCACCTTGCTAAATAAAAGTATTAATTGATTTCCCAAAATAAAATAAAATATATTTAAAAAATAAAATAAACGATAGAACCCAAATAATTGAATGGTAGTGTATATTTGATTAAAAGAAAGCAAGATACAGCTTTAGAAATATGGTATTTATGATTGGCAGCTGTGGTAAAAAGTACATTTTGGAGCCAGGTTAGATGTGTAGATGGTGAAGGTCTTACCAATGTCTGTACGATGGCATGGTTTGTGGCGTTCATGTAGGAATTGAGAGGAAAGGCACATTCTCCCATACAGTAATATGCAGCGTATCCTTCAGGAGCTATAATCCAATCCTGAAAGATGGACAGAGCACAAATCTGTTAACACGACATCCACCTTCAGTCATAAAGCCTGAGCTAGATCTTTCCCAACCAGATGGTCTTCATTTTTGTAAAGCATTCTGTACGTCAGATCACTCCAATTGTGAACCAAAATATCACAATAATGCGTAATCGTATTCCGCACTCGTGTTAAAGTATGTGTAAAATGTTATGATTCAAAAGGGAATTTGGGGGGAATATAAACCCACATGCTAGAGCCAGGGTCTCTGAGTCCTCGCCAGCTGCTCTGAGTGAGTGTTTAAGTGCCATGATCCAGCAGGAGAGACAGATATGCTACAGGTGGCAAGACTATCTGTGTGTAAACAGAAACGAGGCTCTCCTATCTCTGCTTGCCTGCTGGTGCTCGTGATCTTGAGGTAATGCAGCCTAATGGAGCGACTGACTTGAGCTACGCAGACTCATAAAATGGTCTGAGCCATAAACACAGTGAGGGATAAAGTGGAATGTCGTGTGAGAAGGAAAAAGAACAGAGCTGAGAGAGGAAACCTAGTGAAAAAAATCAGGTTAAACCCATCAAGCTGGTTTTTGGAATATTTTAGCTGGTTTGTTGCTGGTTCTAGGCTGGTGGTCTATCTTATCCTAAGCAGGGGTGCGTTTCCCAAAAGCATTGCTAGCCAACTGTGGTCACAAGTTCCGTTGTTACCAACATAGTTCAACGATTTGGTGTTTCCCGAAACCATAGTTCAAACGAACACTCGCAAACAGCATCTCAAACTTAGCGTGGTTGGAACTACCACTCTCGATCTGTGGTTAGAAGCATAGTTTCTTGTTAGTAAGACATATGGACTTAAATAAATTATGCTCTTGGGCACAATAAGCAAGCTAATATGCAGTACAATCTATCTCTTCCATTCTATTTAAATATATATACATTTTAATCGATACATTTGAACGCGTCCTCAATAAACGCCGTTTTCGAAGAGTGCACATGTGCATAACAGTAAATACAGTAAATACATTACAGTATTACACAAGAATTCTATTTCAATTAAATGCGTTAATGGTTCTTTAAACTTATCTGTTCATCAAAGAATCATGAAAAATAAAATGTATAATGGTTTCCCAAAAAATATTAAGCAGCACAACTGTTTTCAAAATTGATCATAATAAATGTTTCTTGAGCAGTGAATCAGCATATTAGAATGATTTCTGAAGGATCGACACTGAAGACTGGAGTAATGATGCTGAATATTCAGCTTTATCATCACAGAAATAAATGATATTTTAAAATATATTACAATAGAAAAGTTATTTTAAATTCTAATAATATTTCACAATATTACTGTTTTTACTGTATTTTTTCAACATCAAATAAATGTAGCCTTTGTAAGCAGAAGAGACTTTTTTTTCAAAAACATGAACAAATATTACCGACCCCAACATTTTTGAATGGTAGTCTATATGTTTGCCCTTTGAATGATTTTCTGACAATTACAAATGGCAATTACAAAAAAAGAGGGTCTGAAGAGAGAAATGAAGGGGTGAGGAATAACACACCTGCCATCCAAGGTCTCGAAAACTAACATACAACTCATGTTTCTTACAGGCCTGCTTCTGATCCGCACTGCTGTTCTCTGAAAACAAAGAGAGAGAGAGGATTACTGAAGAGTAAAGAAACCTTTTACAGAATTTTATAATGTATTTTAATAATGATAATATTATCAAATAAAACTCAATTAAATCAAAAGTTTGCATGATTAGGTCTATGTCTGTTAGTCAAACAGCTGAAAGTATTTCAAATATGGACACTGTCTGAGTTAAAATGTGTGAAGGGGTGCTGAAGCTAACGTTAAACTGTGAGAGACATGGAGAAATATGAGGTATAGGTCACTGAAGTCGTCT
Source organism: Sinocyclocheilus rhinocerous (assembly GCF_001515625.1). Taxonomy (NCBI): domain Eukaryota; kingdom Metazoa; phylum Chordata; class Actinopteri; order Cypriniformes; family Cyprinidae; genus Sinocyclocheilus; species Sinocyclocheilus rhinocerous. The sequence goes on along the minus strand of NW_015646350.1, from coordinate 59,627 downwards.
GGAATACTTATAACCCTCATACCTATGCAGAACATCGACCCAGATTCATTTAATATCCATTTAACACTGTAATGCTAACTGATAACCTGCAGAGAATCACACAGTAATAGGAAACACATGAACACACACACAATTCAGCTCTGCTTCTCCTTTGTCTTAAAGGGATAGTTCAGCTTAAAATGAAAATTCATATGTGACCCTGGACCACAAAACCAGTCATAAGGGCATATAAAAGCTGAATAAATAAGCTTTCCATTGATGTATGGTTTGTTAGGATAGGACAATATTTGGCTATCGAGATACAACTATTTGAAAATATGGAAACTGAGGGTGCAAAAAAAAACAAAATATTGAGAAAATCGCCTTTAAAGTTGTCCAAATGAAGTTCTTAGCAATGCATATTACTAATCAAAAATTAAGTTTTAATATATTTACAGTAGGAAATTTACAAAATATCTTCATGGAACATGATCTTTACTTAATATCCTAATGATTTTTGGCATAAAAGAAAAATCTATAATTTTGACCCATACAATGTGTTTTTGGCTATTGCTACAAATATCCCCCAGCGACTTAAGACTGGTTTTGTGGTCCAGGGTCACATATCATGTTGAAACCAAACCTGCACGCTGTTATTTTTGACAAGTTTCTCATAAAAAGCTTTCATAAGGCTTCAGAAGACTGTTTAATTGTCTTTTTTGGAGCGTGAGCTGTGAAGATTATTAAAAATTTCAGATTCTGTGTTTTAATTCCATGGAAAATTTGTCAGCACACAGGTTTAAAATGACATGAGGGGGAGTAAACGCTGACAGAATTTACGTTTTTGGGTGGACCATCCTTACCTTTTTGGTTAGTGAATAAATAATTTATTGATAAAATAGTCTGTTGACAGCCCTTGTGAAAAAGAAGCACACACAGCATATTTTAACTAAGAGTACAAATTAAGGAAATTTTATACTTAAGTGTGAACTGAATGTAATGTTATCAGACACTTAATTGCTTGTTATTTTCGGTTGAATTAAAATATATTATTACTTTAAGTTTATATTAAATGTAATTAGTTGAACTTTGGAGTGCTTTTATTGAACCACTTAAGTAGGACTTAAAACATCTTTATATGTAATTACATAATTTAATTTTCTTTGAAATATGGTTCCAAGTGTACTGCTGAATACTGACAAGCATTTATGACAGTGTTTCTCAACCCTGGTCCTGAGCGCCCCCCAGCACTGCACATTTTGTGTGTCTCCCTAATCAAACACACCTGATTCAACTCATTAGCTCATTAAAAGAAACTCCAGGAACTTAAATAGGTGTGTCAGATAAGAGAGACATACAAAATGTGCAGTGTGACCAGGGTTGAGAAACACTGATTTATGATAAACTAAAATATAATTGAATGTCATTTCTATTGAAACGTGTATGTGTTGTGTTTCAGTGTAATATTAAATAACACAGTTACAGTTAATAATCAAGTACTTTACATGTGCTTTAGTAGGTTAGTCAATACATCAAAATAAGCGTACTTCTTTAAAGCACAACAAAAGATTATTAAAAAAATGGTTTGAAGCGTACTTTAAAGTAAAACTTTTAATTTGACAATATTACAAAGTGCACTTTCAAAAGTGTACTTAAGTGTGTTAAGAAATGTGAAAGTGAACTCTCTTTAAGTACACTTAAGTGACCTTTTATTTCATTAAAATATATACCAGGGTTCCTCAAATCTTGCCCTGGAGGGCCAATGCGCTGCAGAGTTTAGCTCTAACCCTGATCAAACTCACCTACCTGTGATTTTCTAATGATCCCGAAGGCATTGATTAGCATGCTCAGGTGTGTTTGATTAGGGTTACAGCTAAACTCTGCAGGAAAGTGGATCCCGTGGGCCAGATTTGAGGATCCCTGATATATACTGTATATATACTTTTAAGATTTTAAGTACACTACAAGTGCACATTCAACAAGGGTGTCCTAGTTTCTAGTGATGAAATCATCATTAAGCAAAAATTACCATGGAAAAATAGTTTAGCATGGTATTGTTTTAAGGACCTTTCTTTCTGGTTGTTACTGCTATCCTTGCATTTGTTTTTCTTCACCTGCCTTCACACTTCTGTACTCAAAGACACACACACACCTGCGATATTGGCTACACGCAGTGCCTCCTGGCCCTTGGCGGTTTTGGAGCGGTTGGGATTGCGCTGCTTGTTGCCGCCCTGTGCGGAGCGGATGCTGCGGATGTGGACCTCTGTGGCTTTGAAGAAGGCCACCATGAAGGGTTGTTTGCTCTGGGGGCCACTGCGGCCCACCAGCCCCGCCACCCATGGGTTCACGCTCTGACCTGCAGGGGGAGACAGCACATACGGAGACACAATGCATCATTCATTTAAAATTAATTACTCATTTCTTTTCTCTCTGAGATCTGAGAGGACAGAATAACATCTTGAAATTGTTAGTGAAAATGATGACAGGTACAAATCCCAGAAGAGAAGTTATACAGGACCCTTGAAAGATGTTTTTCACCTGTGTAGCAGGAAGCAAACTTTTTCCATTTGTGTTTCTGCGAATCGTTTCTTAAGAGAGTTCCACACATCACTCAACGAGACAGTTTAGCTATCTTTAATTTTGTCAGAGCCCTGTGGCCTAATAAATCGTGTAATATGCATTATATAATATTCAGTTTGTGTCTTAGACGGTCACACAGTCTTATAAAACAAGAGAATTGTGTAAGAGAGTGTGTGTTTTCTCCAAGAATATGCTATTTCTGATGTTTATTTTGTGTAATCTCTCTCACTCTCAAGTGCACTTTTAGTTCCCTGTTTACTCAGAAAATTCCTGCACTTACATCTGTTTCGGTCTCTGTGCCATTCTGGACTCCTTTTACCTACACACCGGCTTTAAGTAGGTTTAGGGGTAGGGTTGGTGTAGGGCAATGGAATATACGGTCTGTACAGTAGAAAAACCATTACGCCTATGGGATGTCCCCACTTTTCACAAATTCACAAAAACAAACCTGTGTGTGTGTGTGTGTGTGTGTGTTTCCTGCAAAGAGGAAGGAATGCTCTCTCTGTCTCCACGCTGAGGTAAAGCCGGGTTGCCGGTTGCCTACGGCGACAGGGTAGGCGTCCCGCAAGCATGTCTCGACAAGCATGCTGATCTATGTGAGCCCCATAATACACTGCACCTGTTTTCATGCTAACACTTAAAACCTGTAACATCCTGTACACACACACACACCATCCTACTCACGTAGATTCAGTACAAAACACACTCCCACTGCGGCTGGCAATGAAGTATGTGAGTGAAAAACATAGTAGGTTCAATTCTGCAGTAGTTAGAACTTATTTAGGACATCCAGACCAAGCATTGATCTTAGACTAAACTACACTCTTAATAGTGATTTCTGCTGAAACTCCAGAGTAAGCATTAGTGATCAAAACATCTAGATTATGACAGATCAGTTCTGTGCATTATCTTGAATTAGTGGTCTTGAATCTCAAGGTTAGTTGATGAAGAGTCAGATCATTAGCACCTTTCTAGGTTCATTTGTGTACATTTGACTGGTTCTTCCTCTTTCAGATTATATATATACAGTGGGTTCTAAAGGTTTGAGACTACATTGAAATTCAATATAATTAATAATGAACATTTCAGATTCTGCATCATTTTTCATTTGATCAAATTGATCATGTTGATCTTTGTACAAATGGTCGATCATCTTCTATTGAAGCTGAAGACCCTCGTGAAAAAGAAGTGCACTTAGCTGTATTGTATGTACACTTGTAGTGTGCTTCAAATTTTAAAAGTATCTTTTTAAAAACTGTACTTGTAGATAATATAATATTAATGAAATAAAAAGCCACTTAAATGAATTTAAAGAGAGTTCACTTTTTATGACTGTTTCTTAACACACTTAAGTACACTTTTAAAAAGTGCACTTTATATAAAGTCAAATTAAAAGTTTTGCTTTAAAGTGCATTGTAAATTATTATGTTTTAATAATCTTTTGTTGTGCTTTAAAGAAGTACACTCATTTTGATGTGTTGAATAACATAAAACATGTAAAGTACTTGATTATAATTTTAAGTGTGCTATTTAAAGCTGCAGTCCGTAAGTTTTGCCTCGTTGTCGCCATCTCTGTTTGAAAGCCTGCAATTGCAGCTATTTGCGGAATTATCTTCCTTGCCTGGGTTGTGCAGTGGCTGCAAATCATCAGGTTTGACACAAACTTCATGCAGCTCAAGTGCTGCTGCCATTAAAGAAAAAGAGAGACAAACCAAAATTGTAAGATGTTATGAGATTCATGTTAATTTTGCAGGTCAACTTTTCACTCAATTTGTTATTTGGATTATATAATTTCTAATGACAACAACAACAATTAAAGGGATAGTTCACCCAAAAATGAAAATTACCCCATGATTTACTCACCCTCAAGCCATCAGTATATGATTTTCTTCTTTCAGACGAATACAATCAGAGTTATATTTATGAGTTATATAATGTCCTGGCTCTTCCAAGCTTTATAATGGCAGTGAATGGTGGTTGAGATTTTGAAGCAAAATAAAGTGATCAAGTACAGGCTGTATCAAGGCAAAAACTTCATCTTGAGTAGGATTGATTTTGTCAGAAAAAAGGTTAAGAATGTTTTCACACTCAAAAGGAGAGATCACCGATAAAGTCTTAACAGGAGGGTTTAAGACAGAATCAATAGTCGAGAGGAGCATTCTAGAACAGTGTGAGTTATTTACAATGATATCAGATAAAAATGTATGCTTAGCAGCCCTAACAGCCTTTTGGAAATTATGTAGGAAACATTCAGCCTTTTGAATGATACTTGAAGCCTATCTTTTTCCATGTACGTCCAACCCACCGTTCAACCTAATTTATGTATTAACCCCCCCGGAGCCATGTGGAGTACTTTTATGATGGATGGATGCACTTTATTGGACTTCAAAATCTCGACACCCATTCACTGCCATTATAAAGCTTGGAAGAGCTAGGACATTTTTTAATATAACTCCGATTGTATTCATCTAAAAAAAGAAAGTCATATACACTTAGGATGACTTGAGGGTGAGTAAATCATGGGGTAATTAAAATTTTTGGGTGAACTATCCCTTTAATTATGGAAAAAAACTACGCGTTAAAATTATTAACGCAGTTAACGCCCCCACCTTCAGACCTACGTAGGTCATCTTACATTTCATAAGGTGGATGTGTTCGACTTAAAGCTCTGCACAGACCAATCATTGTAAGACATTAAAGTACCTCGAGAGTGATTCGACACAGAACACACTAGCAACCCCCACAACACCTTAGCAACCTAACTGCAACACCCCAGCAACCACTCTAGCATCACGGCTGTATTTTTTTTCCCTGGGCAAGCACCACTTATTTTTTTTTCAAAAAAGAATAAAGATCTAGTTTAATATAGTCGCTGGATGAAAAAGAAAGCTTTGGAAATCTGGATTCAGGCAATTCAGCTAAACTAGTGGGCTCCAAGGTTTTCTAACACTCAGGCTAGACATACATTTGCCTGTTTGTGTGTGTGTGTGTATGTGTGGAAGACCTGCCAGTCACCCAGCAGTAGGAATCTTTGCGGCAGGTGCAGCTCAGACTCCCACAGCGTAATTCACGTCTGGGCTTAAGGTGTGATGGGGACTGGCAAACATGTACACACACACATACACTCTAATTACCAGCCTGACCTTGGTTAGGTTATTATGAGTACTTTCTACTGCAAGGAACGCTTTTCCCTGCAACTTTTCGTGTGTGTGTGTGTGTGTGTGTGTGTTTCCTGCAAAGAGGAAGGAATGCTCTCTCTGTCTCCACGCTGAGGTAAAGCCGGGTTGCCGGTTGCCTACGGCGACAGGGTAGGCGTCCCGCAAGCATGTCTCGACAAGCATGCTGATCTATGTGAGCCCCATAATACACTGCACCTGTTTTCATGCTAACACTTAAAACCTGTAACATCCTGTACACACACACACACCATCCTACTCACGTAGATTCAGTACAAAACACACTCCCACTGCGGCTGGCAATGAAGTATGTGAGTGAAAAACATAGTAGGTTCAAAACTTATTTAGGACATCCAGACCAAGCATTGATCTTAGACTAAACTACACTCTTAATAGTGATTTCTGCTGAAACTCCAGAGTAAGCATTAGTGATCAAAACATCTAGATTATGACAGATCAGTTCTGTGCATTATCTTGAATTAGTGGTCTTGAATCTCAAGGTTAGTTGATGAAGAGTCAGATCATTAGCACCTTTCTAGGTTCATTTGTGTACATTTGACTGGTTCTTCCTCTTTCAGATTATATATATACAGTGGGTTCTAAAGGTTTGAGACTACATTGAAATTCAATATAATTAATAAAGAACATTTCAGATTCTGCATCATTTTTCATTTGATCAAATTGATCATGTGGATCTTTGTACAAATGGTCGATCATCTTCTATTGAAGCTGAAGACCCTTGTGAAAAAGAAGTGCACTTAGCTGTATTGTATGTACACTTGTAGTGTGCTTCAAATTTTAAAAGTATCTTTTTAAAAACTGTACTTGTAGATAATATAATATTAATGAAATAAAAAGCCACTTAAATGAATTTAAAGAGAGTTCACTTTTTATGACTGTTTCTTAACACACTTAAGTACACTTTTAAAAAGTGCACTTTATATAAAGTCAAATTAAAAGTTTTGCTTTAAAGTGCATTGTAAATTATTATGTTTTAATAATCTTTTGTTGTGCTTTAAAGAAGTACACTCATTTTGATGTGTTGAATAACATAAAACATGTAAAGTACTTGATTATAATTTTAAGTGTGCTATTTAAAGCTGCAGTCCGTAAGTTTTGCCTCGTTGTCGCCATCTCTGTTTGAAAGCCTGCAATTGCAGCTATTTGCGGAATTATCTTCCTTGCCTGGGTTGTGCAGTGGCTGCAAATCATCAGGTTTGACACAAACTTCATGCAGCTCAAGTGCTGCTGCCATTAAAGAAAAAGAGAGACAAACCAAAATTGTAAGATGTTATGAGATTCATGTTAATTTTGCAGGTCAACTTTTCACTCAATTTGTTATTTGGATTATATAATTTCTAATGACAACAACAACAATTAAAGGGATAGTTCACCCAAAAATGGAAATTACCCCATGATTTACTCACCCTCAAGCCATCAGTATATGATTTTCTTCTTTCAGACGAATACAATCAGAGTTATATTTATGAGTTATATAATGTCCTGGCTCTTCCAAGCTTTATAATGGCAGTGAATGGTGGTTGAGATTTTGAAGCAAAATAAAGTGATCAAGTACAGGCTGTATCAAGGCAAAAACTTCATCTTGAGTAGGATTGATTTTGTCAGAAAAAAGGTTAAGAAAGTTTTCACACTCAAAAGGAGAGATCACCGATAAAGTCTTAACAGGAGGGTTTAAGACAGAATCAATAGTCGAGAGGAGCATTCTAGAACAGTGTGAGTTATTTACAATGATATCAGATAAAAATGTATGCTTAGCAGCCCTAACAGCCTTTTGGAAATTATGTAGGAAACATTCAGCCTTTTGAATGATACTTGAAGCCTATCTTTTTCCATGTACGTCCAACCCACCGTTCAACCTAATTTATGTATTAACCCCCCCGGAGCCATGTGGAGTACTTTTATGATGGATGGATGCACTTTATTGGACTTCAAAATCTCGACACCCATTCACTGCCATTATAAAGCTTGGAAGAGCTAGGACATTTTTTAATATAACTCCGATTGTATTCATCTAAAAAAAGAAAGTCATATACACTTAGGATGACTTGAGGGTGAGTAAATCATGGGGTAATTAAAATTTTTGGGTGAACTATCCCTTTAAATAGAAAAAAAAAAAAACCCGCATTATAGAAGCATTTCTCTAGTGGTCTCAGACTTTTGGACCCCACTGTAGATGTTTTCTTTGAATGGCCTGTAAATGCATTGTAATAAATTGCCCTTCAAAGACACTGTAAACATTTACTGAACTGAACTGCATTGAACTTAACGGCACACAAAAGCAAAGGCAAAACAAGCCGAGTGCTCTGCAGCATGGGCTAAGAAAGTCTCTGCAGTCTAAGCAGTCTCTGTCTGTGATGCAAGATGATATACTTGTTTCATATTTTGACCCCTGTGACCTGCGGCATGTGCACATTCACTTACCATTCAAACTTTCCAGAGCCAGCTGCAGGCCCAGATTCCTGCCCGGGTTCAGCACCCAGTGGTTACTGGTGGCTGTGATGTCGAACACCAGCCAACCCTCTTCTGCTGCCCAGATCACCCGCGAGTCCAACAGGAACAAATCTGAATCCCTGATGGAGAGAGAGCATATGAGCAAATGAGCATTTGCACAAGAGAAAAGTAGCATATTTATATTATATATGTCATTTCTTTTCAATGAAGATGTGGGATTTCAGTTCTTTAGCGGTGTCAGAACCAGAGTTATTACTCTTGTTAACTAAAACTAAAAGCATAAAAAATTGTTTGAAATAATATAAACATTAACTGAAATAAAATAAAATATAAAAATATGTAACTTAATTTATGTCCACTATAGTTGCCAAGGCAACATTTGTCATTTTAAGCTTAGTTTAAGTTATAATAAAATAAATAAACTAAAACTAGAAGATAAAACTTCATAAAAACGATATTGACATATAAAAAACTAATAAAATGAAAAAACACAAAATTACTTAAACTTAATTAATTAAAATTAAAACAAAAATATAATAATACAAATAACTAATTCAAAAACATTAACATAAAAATAATAACACAAAACAAATATAACAGTATATCAATAATATTAAAATAACACTCTATCAGTAACTTATATATATATATACTGTATATATTCATACACTGTAACTTCTAGTACCACAAAATGAATCCTAGATAATATACAGTACTAAATAAATTAAGCACATTAATTAATTCAACATATCAATAAAAACAGTTTTCATAATTACAGCAGAAACATCTTAGTGTATATGGAAGGGGAGCTTTGAATATTGTGTTAGGCCTTCGAGTCAAAAAGGTCAAAAATCAGAGGCATTCAGATGATGCTATCTTTCTTGTGTCAGTTGAACTGTATCCAGCTCTTTCCCCAAGGCCTTGAACTCCAAACTTTGTGTTTGTCAACCAAACACTTTAAGAAATGCCTCTGGGGTGATCTGTGGCCAGCTAACTGCTGCACTGTGTGTGCGAGCCAACAGAATCAGTGACAGATATCTAGAATGACATTCGTATCCAATCAAAGATGTAAAAGAGGTGAGAGATGGAAGGCAAGTGAAGTGAACCAAAAGAAAAATACAATCAGTGGCATCCTGATACAAAGAATGATATAAAGGTGTGACTTTTGAATTATCCTGTTCATACAACAGCTTACATGAGCAGCTTGAATACTGTCTGTATGAACAAAGAATACGGTCAAGCTCCTTTTCTACTCTCATAATAGCTGTGAACAACATCCGGTGACTTCCATACAGTAACACCACAGTCTTACAACAAAATTACATTTATCCAGGTCTAAAAACATATCTTATACCTGTTGATGAACTGCAAAAATTATGAAATGTTTCAGACTTTACCTTACTATATTTTTTCATATTTTAATAAACTAATTTTCATATTTTAATTAGAAATAAATATTTATATAGAATTAAAAACTCGATATAATTATTCATTAATTATATATTTTATATAATTTATATAAAAGTTGTACCCACAGGTTCTGCATAAAATGATTTTCAGTTGCATAACTTAAAAACTTAAAACTTTATTCTCATTCTTTTAGGATGTGAACACTTCTACCTTATAATGTTTTTATCTTATATTTTGTTTATTATATTACACAACTTTTTTATTTACTTTTTAAATTGTATTATATTATACAACTATTACACAACAAATTTTCAACTTTTTATTAAAAAATATTTAAATGGAAATAAAAACAATATTTATATATTATATTATATTATATTATATTATATTATATTATATTATATTATATTATATTATATTATATATAACCTTTCAACTCTGTCAAGCTCCTTTTCTACTCACATAATAGCAGTGAAAAACATCTGGTGACTTCCATACAGTAACGCCAAGTCTTACGACAAATGAAATGAATGAAAGCATCAAAGCAAATTAATCCAGGTCTAAAAACATATATTATGCTGATGAACTGAATTATGAAACGTATCAAACTTCGCCTTACTGCTTTAACAAATTTTCATGAACTCTTGATGTTGTACAGTAAACCACTGATAATTAAAAACGTAACTATTTGCGAGGCACTGATTGGAATGAGCCTTACAGTGAAAGATGGAGAAGGTGGCAGATAAAGTGAAACAGAGGGAAAGAGTGAATTAACTGTAGAAATGGGAGAGCGAGAAACAGAGCGCTTCACTCCAGATGGTAAGCCCTGGGGAGCACTTCATTTCCTTAATTGAAAATAATGGCTTTATAAACGGCTGTTGATCTCACAGTGTGGCTGCCCTGCACTAAATCAAACAGAGGAAATCAGAGCAAGACAAGACGACAGCGTAAGAACGAGACTGAAAGGCAGTATACAATGAAAGACAAGGGAATCGCTGCAGGGACAGAAAGCGGAACGACTGGAAGCTCATGAACACACTTCAGACGTTTCAGAGACTCCGAGCATTTCAGGTGCTCAATGTGTGTTCTCCAAACACCTGTTCTGCTCAACATCTGCTACCTCAGCCGAATCCAGTCTCATTTATCCCTCCATTTCTGTCTCTTTTCGCTCCCTGATGGGAGCACAATGGGGAGTGTTGTTACCCACAGACCTGTCGAGGCAACTGAGGCCTTCAGGAGGGGTCAAGCAGCACGTAGAAGGAGCTAGACGTTCTTGAACCCAATTCACAGCGCGGTTCACGCCGATATTCTAGAAGGTCCCGAACGTGCGGTGAAGGGAAGCCCTGTGGTGCACAACTGATTCTTTGAGAGGAGAGCCGCTGAGTCGGAATAGGAAACATGGTGTGGTGCAACAGTAAAGTTTGCATTGGGATGCTTAGATAGAGTGAGCATTGTGTGTGCGGCTAGAGGAAATAGAAGGAAACACAAATCAAATGCGTCCAGAGTTTACAGACCAGAGGGGTTGAGAGCATTACAGCCCTCAAGAGGAAAGGATTTTCCTTGGAAAAAAGTCACAGGCGAGAAACAGCCTCCATAAAAAATAGTAAAGTATACCCAGGCCCACAAGGAATCTGCAGACATTTTACATATTTTCGATGCTGATTTGGAGGGAAAATCTGCAGAGTTTTGTTGTTGATGTCAAAGGTTGTAAGTCCAATCACTTTTTCTAGTGCAAATTCATCTGTCACTTGATAGAAGCTAAACTAACTAGGTATGCCAACATGGACAGACAGAGTGGCTTGTCCACATCGTCAAAACATATGAACAAACCTACACAAGATAACACACATACACATACACAAATGACCCAGACTACGTATCTGGGTCTATCATGTACATGTTTTTTTGTTTTTTATGAATTATTTTTGCCATTTTTGTCTTGTACAGGACAGTAGAGACTGGACAATACGTATCAAGTTTCATGAAGTTTGGATGATAGGATCACAAGATATAGGCTAATTAGTCATTATGAGCCTCAGACAAAAACATATCAGCCTCTATCTGCTAAACAATTACATGAATCCTAATTCTTTTGATACATTTTTGTCAGGAGCATGTCTAAATGATACACACCAAATTTCGTGCAAATCGGATTAATGGCTTACTATAGGACGAGTCTAAAAAATGTTTTTAAAAACTCAATGGCGGAAAAGTTTACTTGTGAAAATGGATATGCATATATAATCAACTGATTTGGGGGCACTTTAGGATTCAGAAGACTGGAATTCTAGAGTTGTTAGCAAAAACATTTATAGATTGTCACACAATTTGGTGCACATACTCGTTTTCACACAATGTACAATTATATCCATTTTTGAAATGATTCAGATTCAACGTTATTAGGCAATGAAATCTGATTGGCTACTGGCGGACATTTTTTATGAGCACAATGGGGAGTGTTGTTACCCACAGACCTGTCGAGGCAACTGAGGCCTTCAGGAGGGGTCAAGCAGCACGTAGAAGGAGCTAGACGTTCTTGAACCCAATTCACAGCGCGGTTCACGCCGATATTCTAGAAGGTCCCGAACGTGCGGTGAAGGGAAGCCCTGTGGTGCACAACTGATTCTTTGAGAGGAGAGCCGCTGAGTCGGAATAGGAAACATGGTGTGGTGCAACAGTAAAGTTTGCATTGGGATGCTTAGATAGAGTGAGCATTGTGTGTGCGGCTAGAGGAAATAGAAGGAAACATAAATCAAATGCGTCCAGAGTTTACAGACCAGAGGGGTTGAGAGCATTACAGCCGTCAAGAGGAAAGGATTTTCCTTGGAAAAAAAGTCACAGGCGAGAAACAGCCACCATAAAAAATAGTAAAGTATACCCAGGCCCACAAGGAATCTGCAGACATTTTACATATTTTCGATGCTGATTTGGAGGGAAAATCTGCAGAGTTTTGTTGTTGATGTCAAAGGTTGTAAGTCCAATCACTTTTTCTAGTGCAAATTCATCTGTCACTTGATAGAAGCTAAACTAACTAGGTATGCCAACATGGACAGACAGAGTGGCTTGTCCACATCGTCAAAACATATGAACAAACCTACACAAGATAACACACATACACATACACAAATGACCCAGACTACGTATCTGGGTCTATCATGTACATGTTTTTTTGTTTTTTATGAATTATTTTTGCCATTTTTGTCTTGTACAGGACAGTAGAGACTGGACAATACGTATCAAGTTTCATGAAGTTTGGATGATAGGATCACAAGATATAGGCTAATTAGTCATTATGAGCCTCAGACAAAAACATATCAGCCTCTATCTGCTAAACAATTACATGAATCCTAATTCTTTTGATACATTTTTGTCAGGAGCATGTCTAAATGATACACACCAAATTTCGTGCAAATCGGATTAATGGCTTACTATAGGACGAGTCTAAAAAATGTTTTTAAAAACTCAATGGCGGAAAAGTTTACTTGTGAAAATGGATATGCATATATAATCAACTGATTTGGGGGCACTTTAGGATTCAGAAGACTGGAATTCTAGAGTTGTTAGCAAAAACATTTATAGATTGTCACACAATTTGGTGCACATACTCGTTTTCACACAATGTACAATTATATCCATTTTTGAAATGATTCAGATTCAACGTTATTAGGCAATGAAATCTGATTGGCTACTGGCGGACATTTTTTATGTAGCTGAGTCATATTAGAGGATATGTCAGGACGTCCACCAAAGAAGATGTATGCCATTATTTAACTTCTCCGATCAGATGGTTATGGTGTTACTAAGGATTTTTAGTTGCTGCAGTTTTGCAATTTTGGCGCAACTTTACATGCGTCCTCAAAGCCCTCTGGTCTATGTGCACAAAGATTTTTGTTAAGTTTAGACATTGCATTCAGGAGATAAAGGTCAATATGTAAAAAAAAATAAGTAACATCGTTTTGCCAGCAATGTCCCTAGCTAGTGTGTGCAAATTTTGGTGAAGATCTGGTGAACAGCCTGGAAGATAAAGTTCACAAAAATAAAAAAAATCTAAATAGCAGACAATTTTCATAGGCGGAAATAAAACTGCCAAGAACATTATTTTAAGATTTTGACCCAAGGATTCAGAGTAAAGAAAAACAGATTCTAGCCCCAATGATTCTAGAGTTAAAATAGAATATGCAAAGGACCTTTTTATAGTGCCACCTAGTGTCCGACAGATGTGTGTTTGCTTGCCTAAGAGCCCTAAATATAATTGATATTGTATATCCACGGTAGACAGTGTAGATGTACCTGTCCGAATGTTCTTCCAGCACCTGGTAGACACTGATGCGGAAGGTCTCATTGTCAAAGCGCTCTGGAATGAAGTCCTTGTAGATGCGGAACTCTGCAGCAGTCACCGCTTCACCCTCCGGAATCTTGGACAGGTCAAATCGGAATTCTCTGTGATGGCGCCTCATGGGCAAAAACTCCTTATCGTGTTCAACTGTATAAGACAAACAGTAAAAGAGAGGCATCCGTTTTATATCGGCACTTCAAAACAGTGTCAAAACGTTTCCACGGCAGTGAAAGGTTAGCTTGACATTCACACAATTAACTCAAATGTCACCCTCATTTGCACTATTGCTGCCCGCAGGCAAGTCAAGCCGCCCCTTTCTGGTTTTTCATGCATAAACACAGAGCACATTTCTAGACAGATGTTTGAACTCTCCAGAGCCACTGATTGAGACATAGTCCCGCAGACAGCTTTAAGTGTCTCTTTTTCTCAAGCCGTTTCTCTCTTTTTCACCATTCCCTCCATCATCTGGCCTCTGTGAGGCAGAAGGCATCTCTCACATTTTGTGAGCTTGGGATTGATTCAAACTGGCTGACCAAATTGTGTTTACATTTTATCATCGTGAAAACTGTCTGAATGGGGGTTTTTTTTCCAAAGAGGGCAGATTCTGACATTGAGCCTGGAGTGTTTTGGTAGCCAAAGAACTTGAATTAAAGGGATCGTTCAACCCAAAATGAGAATTCTGTCATTATTTACACACCCTCAAGCTGTTCCAAACCTGTATGAGTTTTTTTTTTTTTTCTTCTGTTGAACACAAAAGAAGATATTGTGAAGAAAGTTGGTAATCAAACAGTTGTCGGTAGCCATTGACTTCCATAGTGTTGAAAAAATACTATGGAAGCCAATGGCTACCGTCAACCAACAATCTTCAAACTATCTTCTTTTGTACTCAACATAAGAAAGAAAGAAATGAAAAGAAGAAAGAGACTGAAGTGCGTTTAGTTGACCAGTCTTTTCTTTCCAAACATTACAGGAATGGAAGAAATTGCAAGTAATCAAACACTGATTACAAAGGAATAAACATGGTAGTAAGAACTATTCCCTTGTGCATGTTTATTAATGACAGTCAAGAAAAAAAAGTCCATGTCAATTTTTTTGTATTCTTCTGGTGCCACATAATAACCTTTTCTGCTTGATATGCTGTACAGTAAGTGGGCTTAATGTATTTGGTGTGCAATGTGTTCACTGTACACGCACAGTAATATTTCAGATACACAATAAGAAAACATATGAAGAACATATGTCTACAAAGTGTTGAACTCTCACTTTTCAGTGATTGATAAGCTCTGTCAGGGACTGAAGATAGCTCTCTGTGTGTCTCTCTGGCTCTTGTTCTGTCTTTTATCACTGTGTGAGAGTGTTACACACACACACACACACACAGGCACAGACAATAGCAGCCTTGTTGACTCTTCAGTCAGTGCATCAGAGCCAGTGAGAGCAGCTGTCATCCTCATACCTCTACTGAGAGCCGTGAATCATGGTCTGAAGAGACTCCACTGTGTGAAAATGAAGCTGTATGTTTCTCTTTAGTAATTCTACACAGTGAGTTCCAGACTCTGTGATCTGATCTGGTGGTTCTCAGCTGGTTTTGCTTCAGGATCAAGATTTTACATCGATCATCAAGTGATGACCCAGCACCCAGCAAGTTATTAGAAATGTCATTTTAATATGGTTTTATTGTTTTAATATGGTTTAAAAAACATATACCATTTGTTTAAATGTCATGTGATATGGTATAACCAAGGAAAAACTTAACGTAATAATGTAACATTTTCCTTACAGAATTGAATTTATGCGTGTGTTAACAATAATGTTCATATTGAACAAATTCAAGAAAATTACAAATATTTTAAGGTGACATTTTTTTAGAAATATCATGAATTATTCATTCATTTCACCATATGACATTTTACATCCAGAACTAATATTGCCTTGTCCAAAAAAGCTCAAATTACCTCATATTTCAAGAGATTTATTGATCTTGACACACACAGCCATGAAGGTCTGCAGGGGTCATATCATTTAATTAATATGTTATATATTTACATATAATTTCCTGTTTGATGTTTGTTTTCTGTATCCTTCTGCATGTTGGCCAACTTTGACTTTGAACATGACTTTGCTGGCTGCACCACTTGAAACATTTTTCAAATATGATTAGCAACGAAGCAGTTTCGTTAAAAGGCAGGATTAAAAGACATAATAATAACATAAATAATAATAATAATAATTACCAGACTACTTAATAAGGTTTTTCTTTTTAAGAATTTAAGAATTCATTTAAATGAGTTTTTCTTCATTTTTCATCCTCATTCTTCTGCAGAAATTAAAGACATGTTAACCATATGTGTATTCATGTCACTGTACTGTATACTATATGATTTTAATAAATTAAAAGAGCAAAAGAATAAATGAGCTGTCACTGATGACCGATGTCACTGACCCATTTCTACAAACTAAACAAAAAAAATGAAATGTTAAAATCACACACTGGCATTTATTTGCATCTAATTTATAATAATACAATGAAAAACCTACAAAGAAAAAAAAAAGCTCAAACTAATTGAGGAGAGAGGCAGAGGTTAACTTAGTCCACACACCGCCTTTGATATCAAAAACAAACGTGTCCTTTTCAGATAAGTCTGTTTTGCTATCCTACCTATGCATTCATTTATTGCGGCCCTTTATTTACATTTCAGATGCTATTTCCCTGATGTTTGTGACAAAACAGACCACTAATTTCAGCTCATCACCCACCAGTTGTTAAGCACTATTCTCTGCTCACCTCATTTATCCTCAGTGACTTTCTATCCCTGCATCCCTTTCTCTCATGTCCTCCTCCAGATCCTTTCAGATCCTTTTCCACCCATCCTTTGCCCTCTTCGGCCACCACTACCTTTCCTCATCCTCCTTTCATAGCGCCTTTAGAAGGGCAGCAAACAGCACAAAGGCCCTACTGTGCAGTAAGGTGAAAGAGAGCGAGGCAGAGCGCGCACGGATCCGGTTACCCAGCAGTGACGATTAGCAGGGGGCATTCCGTGTCTCATTGTCCCGCTCTTCTCAGAGGACTGGAATTGTTTACACACCGTTCTAATTCAGAGCTGCCCTTCCATTGAACCCCCTGGGTGCCCCCTCACAGGGCAGACGCAACACCAGGGCCACCTGTGCCCGCTTGGCACACAGCGACGCCTCTCACAGAGACACCCAGACCTCTACAGCAGCTCTAAAAGCTCCATAACAATGATGCTTCTTTCTTATTATGCAATACTTCATGGGTTCAAAGCCAGAAGAAAACAAACACTGTATAGAGTTATTGCGCATCTGACAGCTGCACTAACCTGTATCATTCAACACATGCAGAAATGGATTCTGCAATTGGATTTACACATTTCCCATAGTTCATTAGTTCACACCTACAAAAAGTTTCATAAATCATTCTAAAGGCCCGTTCACACCAAGGATGATAGCTATAATTTGAAATAAAAAGTTGCGTTAAAAAACGTTGACAGTCAGTCAGAATCCACTCGACTTTAAAGAGCTCGAGCATTTAACCCTAGTGCTATGCTAAAAATCCTTCACCTAATTTGGTGTCCACAGTCAAAAATGAGCGGCCTTTTAAAAACTGCTTAAAAATGTTCTATTATGCTCATCACCAAATCTTGGATTCAATTTTTTTTCAACTTGTTTTCTTTCAATCCGCACAGGTTTTTTTCTTCTTCTTCTTCTTCTTTTTGGAATTGACTGATTGTAGACTTAATTGATTTTTGAATGAAAAATGCATGATTTATGGATAATTTTAGCAACATTCATTTAAAACCTGAGGAGCATAAGCTCAGATGAATGAGGCTTACGATCAATCAGTTCCAAAAAATAATGACAAAACCATGCTAATTGAAAGCAAACAAGTTGATAAATAGATTGAATCCAATATTTGGTAATAATATAGCATAACAAGAAGATTTATAAGCAATTTTTTGTAGGCTGGATATTTTTGACTGGGAACACCACAAGTGAAAGTATGTTTACCGCCAAGCCATAGATCCAACAGGTGTTGGCCAAATGGGAAGAAATGGGTTCAGAAAATGTTGCAAGTTAAATCTGAACTCACTTTGCTCATCTGAGGCTACAGATCTAGCAGGTGCATGCAGATTTAAGCATCTTTTTAACCAACTAAGGAGCAGGGAAATATGATTGATGCATTCAAAAGTAAAAGTACAGTTAATTTACATGGCTAAAATTTGTATTTCTTCTTCCCTTTCTTCTTGCTTTCTTTATTTCCTTCTGAAGTCAACATCTAACTTGGGACTTTTCATTTTAATTGTGTATCAAAGCAACACTTTTTAACTGCTCTATCTCTGTTTTTCTCTCAGTCTCACACACACACACACACACACACACACACATCTCTCTCTTCCTTTTTCTCTCTGGCTCTCCCTGAGTCTTTCTGTACTTCTGTCAGGGAAGATCAAACGGTTTGCTCTAAGTGCTTTTCCATTTCTCTGTAGATTTAATTGATGATGTGCACCAAGCTGCCATTGCTTCACCCTTACACCATTTAAATATACCTCCAGGAATGTGCTTAAATGACAGACACACACACACACACACACACACACACACACACACTCCTGATAATGTAGACCAGAGCAATGACACCCATAGAGTCATGCTGCATACATGTGTACACCAATACAATCACCTCAATAAGCACTGGAACACACTTAAACCACAATTTCAAGTGTGATTTCATTGATAAGAAACAAACGGTTTCACATAAAATGAGTTTAAGTTTAAATGATAAAACACTAAATATATTGTTGTGATATTGTGGTTGTCGAATGCTGTGGGACATATTCATAGTTTTTATAATTAATGCTGCTTTCACATGCTATCTGTTATTTTCTGCTTCCCACTTCTGAAGTCATGATTATGAGCCACATTCAAGTGCTTTGTTTTCAAAAAGAATAAGAATCATGTGCGACACCAGGTTCATTCTTTTCTATTTCTTGGAGAAATCTTATTAGATCCAATTGTACAGAAGATATTTAGTCAATATCTAATGGATTTTGAATGAAATGTAGCATCCTTTTTAGTTGACAACCATATGTTACTTCTGCTATTGTATACATTTATCACATCTGGAATTTTGGTTAAATAAATGCTGTTTTCGCTGTGCAAAATACATAGAATAGGCATTATGGCATGCAATATACAATATGATTATGAATATATATATATATAAATATACATGACCAACACAATCTCATGACAGTTCGTAACTATATTACATTTTCGTACATAGTAAATTGTACGATTTCATACGAAATCACCACCTTGTAAAATACTTATGTTTACGTAAAATAATATTTTTAGTGTTCTCGTGACATTGGGTTGTGACTGCAATGGAAAGAGAAAGCGATATAGATTTTAAAAATGAATCAAACTTAACAGTCACTACAGCAATAGTTCTCTCAGAACTCAGAAAATCAGTTTTCCAGTCGCAAATATGACTTGAGAGGACATTCATGTCCAATTTCTGACTAGGATCTCGTATTTACAATAATTCTGATAGCACGTGAAAGCAGCATAACTACTGACTCCATACATCCACTAAAAATCACCCTGACACCAGCTGGAGAATATGACATTAATTCTGAGAATCATTTGCAGATGCCACATCTTGTCATCTAATGCAATGACTTCTATTCATTTTTAGTGTGGCCAAATGCTTTTCGGATCCACTGTGTTTATGCAATTCTTAGAGAAGAACCCATGGGAACTGGAATCTAGGTGACGGCAATTTGGCTGCATCTTCAAAACTACACAGTGTTCTGAATGCTTTCGACCGAACCAGAAACAAATGATTGAAACGGCCACCTGTTCATCAATGGCATCAGCAGAGCGAGACCAGAGGATTGTCATAGTTGAGCTATTTAATGAGTCTCTTCGCATTTTTCCCCCAGTTCATGGCGTCATTGTCTGCGCACAAGCAAGGCTTAACAGTAAATGAGATCACACACAAATCCACTCAAAACAACACATGGCTACAAACACAATGCACGTGGCTACAGATACATTATGGCAAATCTACTCTATGAAACATCTGCAAACGTGGACACACACACACAGAGTGAATGATTGCAGCAGTTGTTCTGTTCCACCCTGGAACCAATATATACGATCTCCAGGCTCAGCGCAGCCATAAGTGATGACACAAGGAAGCGTGCATCGCCCATCCATAAAGCCCTCAAAAGCCAAAATCCAGGCTGTACCCCAAACCCGTGTCCCAGCGCAGGTGCGCTCCCACTGCGGACAAACACACACGTGGCTACAGATACATTATGGCAAATCTACTCTATGAAACATCTGCAAACGTGGACACACACACACAGAGTGAATGATTGCAGCAGTTGTTCTGTTCCACCCTGGAACCAATATATACGATCTCCAGACTCAGCGCAGCCATAAGTGATGACACAAGGAAGTGTGCATCGCCCATCCATAAAGCCCTCAAAAGCCAAAATCCAGGCTGTACCCCAAACCCGTTTCCCAGCGCAGGTGCGCTCCCACTGCGGACAAACACACCCTCCCTGAGCTTGGGCCACGGCAGGCATTTAATCTCTCTGTCAAGGCTTCCACATTAAAGAGGACTTTATGGACTATGTGGAGCAGATGTGAAGCAGCCTCCTCTCCAGCCTCCTTCAGTCTTCTGTTCTTTCACGGAAGTTCTGTGATGCTCTTTAGTATCATTTTTAAATACCCCATAATTTGATTAACAGCATTTTCAACATGCAGGACATATTGAAGGGTTTGTTCTTTAAAAAATAGACAATAGCCTGTAGTTTACATTACAGTTGAACATGAAATTTGTATCATATGCAGATTAGCACGAGATGAGTCAGATACATTGTTAGTCAGTTTTCCAAGAAGAAGAGGATTGTAAATTGACATCAAAAGCAGCAGAATATTGGCAGTTCATAAAACATTGACTATGGATGTGTTCACACTTGTAGTTTGGTTCTCTTGGTTCTTTTGGTCTGTACCAAAAAAGAGAAAGATACATACTGTTACTTTTAACACAGAGCTTAAATATACCAAACAAAAGACATAAGGATACAACCTGATTGGACAGCTTTAATGATGTATATTTTGCAAAATTACCGAATGTCCAAAAAATGTTGTGTGCTGGGCTAAATGCTGTATGCGCAGTTAAACCCAAGCGGGCACATTTATGACTTCCTCTGGGAGGAAACAAGTGGCTAATGGCATGTTCGCCCTACCTGTGTTAAATAAACATTGCTGAGAGAGAGAGAAAGAGAGAGATACAGCATTTATATGAACAGATAGAGAAACTCAATCCACAGGCATCTGAACAGCTGCCCGTTTCCACTGCTTTTCCTTTTCATCCCAATACACGCAAACACACAAACAATCCCATTAGCACTCATGGCCTGCATCACTCCTGCTTCTGCAGTCACACACACGTGCACAGCATATGCTGTGTTTGTATGAGAGGTAATGATGGTGACCCCAGAGGCCTGCTGAACCTGTTGCCCACCTGGAGCTCTGCAGATTGAGCGCATGTGCTCCATACCTATAACATTTATGTTTTTCATACCTAAAGAGCACTGTAAAAGTCCTGTATAGTTCTGTAAAAGAAATAGTTGTGGATATGGTTTCATTATTCTGTCATTGTAAATGTCGGCGATAGTCACAAATGAAAAGGTTGTAATTTAATGATATGTCTATACTGTTCAGACTAGACTGTTAAGACTATTTATTGTACTAAGACATCTTTACACAGGTGAGTTAAGGCTGCTCAGTGCATGCTCAAAATTCAATGTAAAGACACAATGCTGGATAAAAGCCAGACTAAATTAAGCCTGCTCTGACCCACCTCAGCCCCGAGTATCAAAGTATACAGTGGTATTTGCTGTGTAAATGCATTTATGCCACCTTTGAGCAGCATTAAACAATCTGTGTAAAGATACCTAAATGCCACTTCAGAAGCGCTTCTGTGCCACCTTTGAGCAGCATTAAAAAAGCTGTGTAAAGATACCTAAATGCCACTTCAGAAGCGCTTCTGTGCCACCTTTGCAGTGTAAGTTGCTTTGCAAAAAATAGATTGAAACAAAGTCAAAGAAGAATCAAATGTTGCGCCTCCGAGTAAACAGTAGTGGTGCTTGTTCCTGAATGAATCGATGTGTTGGCATGAATCTTCTGAGTGAATGATTCAATGACTCGTTCATAATATAGTCCATTGCTACCTACTGGTGTATTGATGTATAACCTGCAGGTAGAATTACTGAAAATCCCCACCACTAATGCACAGGTGAACAGCACACCTGGAACCGGCTCAGCCAATCAAATTTGAGGGCTGGAACTAGCTAGAGAAACATTCAAGTTCTCTACTAGCAGGCAAAAAACAGGATGTGAACAAAGTAGTATGTCCAAATTCGAAAAGTAGCCGGATGACCTACTACTTCTGATGTGATTCTGAAGTGTGCTTCTGATGGGCACTTTACTATCCCATGAGTCCACAGGAGAGGAGTTGTGAATGGCAGTTAAGAGACACAACTGATGCTGTAAGTCACATGACACATGGCAAATGTAGGATGTCCAAATTACATTCATACTATTTAGAACATAAAGAAATTATTTATATAAAAAAAGTACCTACTCAGAGAGTATGCGATTTCAGATGCAACTACATTGTGGTAGCATAATCTTTAATAATATAAGTTTTAACAAACTTCTCTTTGTTAAATGTTTTGCTTGAAAAATGTTTCTATGTATATTATCTGTGTTATCTTTATTTGTAACCTAATGCAATGACTTATTCTTTTTCAGTATTCTTAAGAGAATATCTGTAAGTAACAGAAAACCTTTTCTTTTTGTTTTGTTACAAATGTAATTTTCCTGTAATGTGCTGCATTTAATTACTATAGAAATAAAGTTTTCTTTCCTCCACTGAACCACATCAATACAGCCAGACCAAAACCCACTGATTCATCACACACTCTGTCTGTGTGTGTGTGTGTGTGTGTGTGTGTGTGAGTGTGAGTGCGCAAGGCCATTATGAGATGAATGTGACCTCTAATTGGAAACACACCGTCAAACGTAGACAAATGAAAACATGCATCATTTATCCCTCATGTCTTTCTAATACTCTTTGTCTGTTGCTCATACACAGACTTACATTCCCACAGTTGTTATTATTAAATTACTGTCGCTACATTGTTTTTGTTTTATAAAGTATGAAGTACATTTCCTGTCTGTGTTTTTTTTTTCTGCCGTAATAAGCTGTTCTAAAGGGCACATGCTCAAACCACTCAATTTGGCAGCCGCTCTCAGTCTCTCACATGTGTTGGGCACAGGAAAGAAGCACTGGAGCTGTTGAGCATCTCACCAAGCACTTCCTCCACACACACGCACACCCTGTTTAGTTGTGGGATTACGAGCAGACCTCTCACATTTAAACTGAGCACAGCTGCTCTTGTTACACACACACAAACACACACAGAGAATAACCGCAGAGATGATGTCACTCTTCATCACTTACAACCTACACCAAACAGCTCACCAACATCCTCCTGATCACCCGACAACACCCTGTATTTCAAACCCAGCATTCAACATGGCATTCAGATCTGTGCTGTGTCCTCATTCACTGTATAGTTCAGCTATTTTGTTATTTTCATCATGTTTTGCACTTTTTACCCATAATCCATGCTGATTTAACCCAAAAATGAAAATTTTCTCAAGATTACTTACCCTCAAGCTATTCAATATGTAAATGAGTTTTTATCATTGCATCACTTGCTCACCAGTGGATCCTCTGCAGTGAATGGGTGCCGTCAGAATGAGGGTCCAAACAGCTGATAAAAACATCACAATAATCCACACCACTCCACCAGTCCATCAATTAACGTTAGGAAGTGAAAAGCCAAGTGTTTGTAAGAAACAAATCCATCATTAAGACTTTTTTAACTTCAAACTCTTGATTCTGGCTATAATATGAGTCTCTATCTATAATGTTGCTATGCAGTGAAAAAGCCATTTCGCCTGAATCAGGAGAGCACAGATCAAGCTCCGTTTACAAGCAAAAACAGGTTGTTAAAACGTCTTGATGGATTTGTTTCTTACAAACACGCAGCTTTTCACTTCACAGGACTTTAACTGATGGACTGGAGTGGTGTGGATTACTTGTGGATCATTGTGATGTTTTTATCAGCTGTTTGGACTCTCATTCTGACGGCACCCATTCACTGCAGAGGATCCACTGGTGAGCAAGTGGGATGGATACATTTCTGCAAATCTGTTCTTTTGAAGTGTAGTGTATTGCTAAAAATAGCAAACCAATTATACAGATTGGTCCTGTGTAATTCATTTCAAACATTTGCTCTAATTCAAGTCTAATTCAAAGTGTTTTAACGTAACTTACAAGTGAATTATGTGACATTCCCAGTATATGGGAATGAGTGAGTGGTTTATTAATAGCAAAGCATTGTGGGATATGGAGCAGGTGGGGCAAAAGAGGGCCTTGTCAAAGTGTGACACATTTCAGGAGGTTGACACCTCTGAGGCAGGATGAGAGGAGAGGCCGCGGTGACACAACAGATTAGTGCACATACCCATCACCCGCTTCACACCCGCCGCCCCATCCGGTGTTCTTCCTCTTCTCAGCAGGACACCTGAAAACTCCTTCTCCATCCCTCACTCTTTCTTTCTTTCTCAGCTGCTCTCCATCCTATCCTTCATAGTCCTTGACACTATACATGTTACATTCATCTGCTCCTGTTTGTCTCTCTAGCAGAGCTGTATGTTAGACTCCCCAATCTCATCTAATCAATTAGGGGTCAGTGGGATCCATCAACTGTTTGGTTACCCACATCCTTCAAAATATCTTCTTTTGTGTTCATCAGAAGACAGAAACTCATATTGGTGTAGAAGAAACTGGTTTAGAGCAACCTGACGGTGAGTCACAGAATTTGTCATTTTTGGGTGAACTATCCCTTTAAGCTCAATATGCATGTCTGTATCAGCAATGAAGATTAATATCGACATCTTGGCCACAGCCGCTGAAATCACATTGGTCAAACACCTTGCAGATCTTTCAAGTTCTGAATGAATGAATAAACAGCAACATAATTACATGCTATAAACCAGGTGTTTTTCTGAGACCAAAACATCGTCCAGAGACAACAATATACACCTTTCTTTTCGTCTCGTAAATATGCATGCAAATGTACAGATTAATAGCGTAAGCTAACACAGAAACACAAAATAAACAACAATCCACATTAGCAAAGGTCCCTATCACACACATCACAGTCTGTTTGCATTGTACTGTTGCACTGTTGTTATTTAGTTTAATTAGATCCAGAAACGCTTAGTCAATTAATGAAAGAATCCTGTTTAGCTCCAAGCTACCTGTGGTTTAAGCATTTCCTAAATAAACTGATGTAACATTTGCCGTTTCCATTTTTCAGACTAATTTGACACACGTTTCAGGTCATCATAAACAATGGCTCGCAGTTATTGCTCAGCTTTAGAGTAATGTGCTTTCATTTGGCTCATTAGCGTGTGCTAACATCCTGTGATGCATTATGGGGTTCTGTGTACAAAAAGATCCACACACGCATGCAGGAATACATGCAGATATATGGACACTGTCACAACATGTCACACTTAGACTTTTTAATGTTTTTTTTTTCTTTAAACAAATTATCTATTTCTTGTGTTTTTTGCGCTGATAGAATAACAAAGTTTCTCTTTGTAGAAGCTTTTTCATTTTAAAATGTTAATTCTTCCAAATGAAGTGCAGATCTCAGGGTTTGGTCTGGCATCAGTTCAAGGAGGCAGGCATCTAAGCACAAACAGTGCTGCTAATACATCCTTTATCTCTGGCTCTCTTCTCCTCTCCGCTGTGAAGAGTCGATGAGTTATGTATGAGTGTGTATCTATGTCTGTGTTTGTTTTCTGAAATGCCTGTGTTCGGTTATCGGGTCACTGGCTGGGTTTTAGCAGTCTTCTGGACTCTCTGCAGTTTTGAATGAGTCTTAAAGGGATAGTTCACCCAAAAATAAAAATTTGATGTTTATCTGCTTACCCCCCAGGGCATCCAAGATGTAGGTGACTTTGTTTCTTCAGTAGAAGACAAACGAAGATTTTTAACTCAAAAAAAAACCATACACAAACAAAACCAAATTAAACCCTGCGGCTCGTAACGATACATTGATGTGTAAAGACACGAAACGATCGGTCTGTGCAAGAAACTGAACAGTATTTATATAATTTTTTACCTCTTATACACCGCAATGTCCAACATCCGGCACGTGACGTGTGTACGTGCTATGGCATAGTAGACATAGATATATATAAGTAGATTCCTCATTACTGACTGTTTCTATGTGCCGCGGGAATCTACTTATATATATCTATGTCTACTATGCCATAGCACGTACACGCGTTACGCGCCGGATGTTCCATTATAAGACTGACAGACTGCAACGGTTTGAGTTAAAAATCTTCGTTTGTGTTCTACTGAAGAAACAAAGTCACCTACATCTTGGATGCCCTGGGGGTAAGCAGATAAACATCAAATTTTCATTTTTGGGTGAACTATCCCTTTAAGTCTGTAAGTCTGTTTAGAAACTAGTCGAAAATCTCATTTCTATTTACTGCTAAGGTACATTTTGTATATTTGAAGCAGCATTCTTTATAGTCAAATTAAAAATATAATATAATAATGTAATTTAATAATATTTTCCCTGCATTTTTTTTTGGTTTTGTTAGCAGGGCTGATTTAAAAAATATTCAAATGAATTACATATGTTGGGACTACCAAATGTATGGGAAATTATGTCAAAATTATGAGATACTAATAATACATAATAATAATAATAAATAAAAAGTCAAAATTGTGATACTAATTCAATTATGAGATAAAAAGCCAAAATTATATGATACTATGTCATAATTATGAGATAAAAGGCAAAATTAAAGACATAAATCAGAATTATGAGATAACAGATTATAGTTAAGACATGAAACATCTAAACTGACAAGTCACAAGGTTTTTTTGACAAAGTCGAAATTATCACAAATCACAAATTTCGACTTTTATTGCATGATTATAACTTAGTACCTTATAATTTCACAATTTTGTCACATAATTTCACAAAGGTTTGACATTTGATGTCATAAGTAGGATATTTAATTTTAGAAAAAAATTAGGATATTTAATTATTTTAACTTTGCAACAGCATGAGAGCGAGTAAATTCATTTTCATTTTGGGTTGAATTATCCCTTTAAAGACACTGTCAAGCTTATTAAACAACTCAAAACTGATATCAATATTCCTCTCGGTTGTTTTCCACATTCTTCTTGTCCTTTTTTATATTGTGTCGACTTGACTAAAGAAAACAGCTGTGGAATCTTTTGTTGTGATTTTTCTGATATTTCCTAGCACAGCAAGATCTGCGGCCTGCTTCTCTGTAGCAATGTTACTCAATGTTGATGCTCTGGAGCTGTGTGAGGGGGTAAAACAGAACTGAACTCAGACTAACAACAAACGGGCAGGTTGCATCTCTCCTCACAAAGAGAAAAGAAGAGTGAAAAAGCAACAAAAGTGATCAAACAAATGCAAAAAGAAATGCATTAAATAGAAAGCAGCAATTATGATCTCCAAGTGGTAGAAAAGTAGCACTTCAGTTCCACAAGACAACATGTCACGGCAAGAGTACTAATCAAACTCAACAAGTGAAAACAAATTCTGTCAAAAACTCCACTTTTATTTGGTGCCAAGCAGGCCGATGGGAAAATATTCTCCTAATAAGAGGTAATCTTCCTCTCACTCACTCTCTATTGTTAGTTATAACTTCCAAGACCTGTCCATCTGCACCAGTCACATCAACAACCAGCAAACACAAGCTCTACACAGAAGGAACTGACATGTCTAGACCTACAGTTTGTATACTTTGAAAAGAGTGCTGGAAAAGCAGTGCTGCAAATTAGATTGTGTGTGTGAGGAAACAGGGACAGAAAGAGGTGGGGGGTAAGAGTGTGTGTGTGTGTGTGTGTGTGTGTGTGGACTTTGAGCAGATAAAGTTCCCCGCAGAGCTGCTTTGGCCAGCAGATGCACAGAAACATCTGTATTAACCTCTGGCAGTGTCCCAAGGGCAGCCTGCTGAGAGCAGGAATGCTAGGAAGGCCCTTCCACAAAGCCAGAGACAGAGAAACAACAGAAAGAGGCACAAAGAAGAAAGGCATTAGAAAGGAAGACACTCTGCTTAATGTTTTAGCATTTAGCAACAACAGCTATGCCATAACTAACCATCTCACATGGCACTTTAATGATTACTCTGAACATTTATGAGCACACGGTGAGCCAGCTGCCCAGTGAAGACTGGCCTGATATACAGCAAAAGTGATGCATTTTACAGTTTTGTCTGGTGGGCTTGGGTTAAAAATATTTATAATCCTTTTAAGTGGAAAAATGGAAAATCACGTATAAATGGTCCCGCATGATTCTGTGCTGAAAGTGTACTACATTTCAGTGTCAGTGGTTTGTCCTGCTGTGGAGCTTTAGAGACACATAAGCAAATATTGAACTAAATATGGATCTGTTAGTCTGGAA
Source organism: Sinocyclocheilus rhinocerous (assembly GCF_001515625.1). Taxonomy (NCBI): domain Eukaryota; kingdom Metazoa; phylum Chordata; class Actinopteri; order Cypriniformes; family Cyprinidae; genus Sinocyclocheilus; species Sinocyclocheilus rhinocerous. The sequence continues at coordinate 31,032 of NW_015646350.1, read as the reverse complement.
TCTTCATTTATTGACACATAACTGAATCAAACATGCAAACCTTCCCTTGTGAAAAAAAGTTCACTTTAACATACCTTTTAAAAAGAGTACATATTATGGAAGTAATGTGATTTAAAATAACTGAAAATAATGTTTTCAGACACTGCATATTTATCGCAATTAAAGGGAAATGTTTTATAGTTTACATTTATACTAAGTGCAGTTAAATTAACTTAAGAGAGTTTGACATAATCAAGTAGGACTTAAGAACATCTTTATATGAAATTTCATAATTCTATTGTCTGTTGAAATATGGTTAAAGGGATTTTAACGGGATCATAAAAGGTTCACCCAAAGATGAAAATTACCCCGCTTCACTTCAGAAGGCCTTTATTAACCCCTCGGAGCCGTGTGGAGCACTTTTTATGATGGATGGATGCACTTTCTTTTGCTTCGAAATCTCGACCAACATTCACTGCCATTATAAAGCTTGGAAGAGCCAGGACATTTTTTAATATAACTCCGATTGTATTCGTCTGAAAGAAGAAAGTCATATACACCTAGGATGACTTGAGGGTGAGTAAATGATGGGGTAATTTTCATTTTTGGGGGAACTACGCCTTTAAAGTATACTGAAGAATGACAATAATTTATGCTAAATTATTAAAAATATACTTCAATGTAATTTCTATTGAAACTTGTATATATTTAAATATATTTCTAATGATGAAGTTGAAATTTAGAGTATTCAAAATATATTAAACATATTAACTTGTATGTAATATCAAATAGCACACTAGAGTTCTTTACATGTGCTTTAGTATGCTAGTCAAAGACACATCAAAATAAGCATATTTCTTTAAAGCACAACAAACGGCTTCCTGGGGTGTTACGCATTTCGGGGGAAGGGTCCATAGGTCCTCATATGGCTTGTTAACTGAGGGGTGTTACAGAGTATTTGTTAAATATAGCTAACAAAATATATATTGTGTGTTTGATTGGTCCAGACGCTACATCTTTATGCACCAAGAGCTTGTAACACTCCAAAGAGAAAGGAAAACTTGAAATCGCATCATATGACCCCTTTAAAATATAATGATGTACTATGATTAATAATGATAATGATGTACTTTTAAACTTTTAAAACGTTTAATTTGACATTATTGCAAAGTGCACCTTTTAAAAGTGTACTGTGTTAAGAAACAGTCATAAAAGTGAACTTTTAAAATACACTTTTTATTTCATTAATATTATATTAGTTTAAAGTACACTACACATGCACATTTAATACAATTAAGTGCACTTCTTTTTCATAAGAGTTTAGATACAAGCCCAGATTTTAGTTCAACTGAAAATGAAAGTTCGGTCATCTTTTAGTCACACTCATGATGTCCCAAACCTGCATGACTTTATATCTTCTGTGGGACACAAAAGGAAACCTTTAGCAGAATGATCTGTTGAGCTCCAAAAAGGACAAAAAGCACCACAAAATAAGCGCAAACAACTCATTTGATGGAGAGAGAGATTTGAAGTAAATTTCAGACGTCTCCTCTCAGAAATCTGTGTTGCTTAAGAAATCTTGAACCTTTTGAAGCTCAACAGTATGAATCAACTTTCGTTTTCACTCTGTGGAAAAGAGCAGCTCGGACATTCTGCAGAACATCTCCATTTGTGCGCCATTCAGGAAGGTCAAATGGGTTTAAAACGACATGAAGATGAGAAAATGATGACAGTTGCAAACAAGTGACAGTAATCGTAGTAAATAAGTAACATGTCAAAACAGGTGCCGTAATTAGTTCATTTAAAAACAACTGTCATTCAAGTGAGACTCAAACTTGCGACAACTCTCTATGCCACATCAGCTCATGATCACCTTAGGACTAAGACCTCCATTGGACTGAAGTCCTAGAATCCCTCCTGAATGGAGCGTCATTTACTTTCCATGACAGAGCTTGTTAATAGTCCAGGACGAATGATAAATACAAGTTTATTAACAGCAAAACAATAATATGGTGTGTTCACTTGTGAATGTGCGTTGAGTCAGACGCCTTTTAATGACAGCAAATTGCTAATCCTAACAAATTTACCTATTACGTCATGCTTCCCCAACAAAGCTTCTTATTACCTAGCCGCTATAAAACATTACTGACTGCCAGCCATGAGCCTGAGTGTCCACAGAGATCTACGTGTGTGTGTGTGTGTGTGTGTGTGTGTAAAAGCAATGTCCAGAAGGATTACCCACTGTTGTAGTGAGAGACTCAAGAGAGTTTGTGCGCTAACAAGAGGCTCACTGATATATATATATATATATATATCACACACACAAACACAGACATGTGTCTGCTTTCAGCAAACCTCAGGAGACAGCTCTTGTAGACTCACAACAAAAGGTTAAAGCAGTTGAAGGTTAAAACAGTTTGACTGTCATGTAGTAGAACGTCCAGGATTCTAATTTATTCAAAAATACATGAAATTCATTCATACAGTGAATTATGAGTGTCTAAATTTAAATTCATTTTTATATATATTTTAGGGCATAAAGCTAAAAAAAAAAGTTAGTATAATAGTATAAAATAATACAACTGTCCTAAAATCATAATGTAAAAAAAGAAAAGAATAAAAAAAAATTATTATGTAGTTAGAGCTACATTAAAGTGATTATTACGTTTTGAATATGGATATTTTTCTTACAAAAACGCATCGATTCGCTACAGGAAGCCTTTGTTCAACCCCCGGAGCCGTGTGAGACACTTTTTTTATGGATGGGCGCTTTTTATTTAACTTCTTTTGGACTGATGCATGCAACACCCGCTGAGTGGCATTAAACAGCTTGAAAGATCAAAGACAATTTTTAATATAACTCCGACTGGATTCATCTGAAAGAAGAAAGTCATATACACCTAGGATGACATGAGGGTGAGTAATTTATGGGCTAATTTTCATTTTTGGGTGAGCTAACCCTTTAATACTGTTATTTTCTTGTTTATTACTGTGAAACTGTAATCTGCATCAATCTGCATCATATAAATCGCTATATAAATAAATGTGACTTGACTTGACTATTTCTTAATCACCATTGTCCATTTCCTCTAAACATCTGCTAAGTATTAATGGTAAAGCACGCAAGTTCATTCACATTTATTCACCAGGATCGGATGTGTGGCTCATGTTGCCAGGAGCGGTGTTTGATTTTTATGAATCCTCCAGAGACTGTGATCTAAATGTGACCTATTACAAGAACAGGAATCAATTAGAGGCTTGATAACTGAGAAGCCCTCGCATCAGTGTGGTATTAAGTCTCTCTTCCTCCCTCCCTCTAATCTATCTATCGCTCAGAGATTCCACTAGCCAGAGGATCGCATGAGAGCGAGCTGTGACTAACGCTCTCAATAGCGCATTAGCGAGGCTGAAAGACGGAAAACAGACCCATAAAAAAATTGATGGGGTAATGACGTCTCTTTCTCGTGGCAGGTAGCAGACAGGTCATTTCCTCAGCCGACGGGACTCTCAGCACAGGGTCGGCTGACGTGTGGAAAGTGTTGGGGTGCGGTTGAGCTAACGGCGGGGGTCAGGTCAGGTCAAACTCATTTCACCCCTCTCCATCTTACTCTCAGACTGCTGGAAGTCTGAGCGCTCACAGAGAGAGGCAGTCTAACTCGTAATAAATGAGATCCTGTTAGATCATCAGGACTAATTTCTGCTGGAAGTCTGGTTTTGACTGGACTGTTAAAATGCACCTGGATTTTGTGACACTGCAGGTCGAAGCAAAATTCTAGGTCTGTCCCAATACCTAGATAGACACCCATCTGAATTTGAAGTCGTTTCAAAAGGTAGACAACATAGTTGTGATGACTTATACGATTCTTAACTTTAAGCATGAATTAATTAATTAACATTAATTGTGTCTTTACCAAACATACTTGTAGTTTATTTGACAGAGAAAAAGTATTGTTGAAAATAGTATAATATAATTGAAAATTGACTATTTTAGCTAGTATTTGTTCATGCATGTATGTTTCGAGAGATGACAATAGTCCTTTTTTGGTGAACTTCTTAATGTGATTGTAGATGAAAATTCTAGCACACTTTTCCAAAGAAATCTTCTGATGCACCCTCGCTTCTTTTAGCTCTCCCACCAATTTTCTGCACATCTTTGCCTCCAATGCCTCATTCTTGTGGCTTTTTACTGCTCAGCTTCCACGAGGTGAACATAGAGGCTGAATCCTCAGAGAATTTTGTAGTGGCCAGAATTATAGTTCTCTCTTTGGAGATGCCTGTATGTGTCCTGACACGCTAGGATGGGGACATCTCACCTAAAAATGTAACTCTGACTTTAAAGGAATGAACTACAAAGTGGTCTGACAGACTCAGTTAAATACCTTGATATCTGCCCTGCTTTTCATGAACAACTAAACCCCTGTGAAAAAAAGATGTGTTCTTAATGGTAATGCATGTGCACTTGTAGTGTACGTCAAATCTTAAAAGTATATTTCTAAAATCCATACTTGCAGATAATATAATATTACTGAAATAAAAGGCCACTACGTGTACTTAACTAGAGTTCACTTTCATGACTGTTTCTTAACACACATTAGTACACTTTTAAAAAGTGCACTTTGTAATAATGTCAAATTAAAAGTTGCACTTTAATGTTCTATTTAAATCATTGTTCTAATAATGTTTTTTCGCACTTTAAAGTACACTTATTTTGATGTGTTGACTGACATACTAAAGCATGTAAAGTACTTGACTGTAATTTTAACTGTATTGTGTTATGTGATAGTATATTTTAACTTAATGTGTAATTACAAATGAAGAGTTTGGTTCCAAAACGCTATAAATCCATTTTGATTAATTTGAGTAAAAATGTGTTTTCTTTACCAAGAAAATGGCAAGATGAAAACCACTATTTTCTGTTTCAAACTTTCACCTTTTTGCATCACCACTTTTCACCACTTTGCATCTTTAGGTTATAATAACATTAAAAATTATTATATGAAGAGTTTGGTTCCAAAATGCTATAAATCCATTTTGATTAATTTGAGTAAAAATGTGTTTTCTTTACCAAGAAAATGGCAAGATGAAAACCACTATTTTCTGTTTCAAACTTTCACCTTTTTGCATCACCACTTTTCACCACTTTTGCTTTCAGATGGAGCAGCATTTAATACATAGATCACTGCTATATCGCGTTCATAATCGAATGCGACTCATCTGCGATTATGAACGCGATATTGCATAGTTTGTCAGTGATCTACGGCTCTGTGTATCCATCTAAAAGCACGTGATGGAGATTTACTATTAATCACAGAACCAGCTTTACTGACGAGATGCGCATGACAATCACATGCGATTTATCGTGCAGCCCTAAATTTGTTTGTTGATCACAAAGTACAAAGTAGATGAGAAAAACTAGGATGCCGGGTGTATTCAAAGCGCCGCCATTACTGTCTAGAGTGCGTGGAATTGTGCGCTGTGATTGGTTGTTACTGTTTACAGTGCGTGGAATGGTGCGCTGTGATTGGTTGAGCTGACATATCGCATTCTGCAGAGAAGGGAGAATTGCGTTTGTCGTGGTTTGGAAAGAAAGGGAGAAAACATGACAGAATAACTCGGCGGATATCGCATTTTGCGTAAAATTGAAAATTGACTTTTCAATACCGACCAGATACAATACTGATTTTGGCGGAAACTCAATTTTTTTTTAAATGGCGTTTATCGCGTTTTGGAACCAAACTCTTCAAATATACACCTGATGGCAGCATTATTTTTTTTCATACTATGGAAGTCAATGGCTACCATCAACTGTTTGGTTACCAACATTCTTCAAAATATCTTATTTTTTGATCAACACAAGAGAGAAACTCATACAGGTTTTGAACAACTTGAGGGCGAGTAAATGATGACAGAATTTTAGATTTTGGGTGAACTATCCCTTTAAGTGGATAGTAAAAAGCATCCTTAAGTTCAACTAATGGCATTTAATATAAATGTAATCTATAATATATTTTGATTTAATTGCAATTAACATGCATTAACAAGCAATTACATGTCTGAAAACTTTATGTCCCTTAAGGTACTTGATAGTCACCATCCACTTTAATTATATGGAAAAGAGCAGCGTGAACATTCAGCTAGGAATCTACACTGTTGAAGTATTCCTCCTTCATGTGGTTTTATTTGAGTAGTATCTTGCTGAGCGTCTTGCAGAGAGTCGGCATTTCACACACTGAAAAGCATGTTCTCGATCCCTGGAGCATTTACACGCCCTCCGCAGTGTTGACTTGTGTTGCATGCTGCGTGTTGCATTTACATTTTACATACATGCCGTAAGCCATTTACACAGCTGGGCTTTTTACTAAGGTGACTCAGAGACAAAATGTCCCAGTGCCCCGGGGTCCAAAGAAATCAGAGACCCACCCACTTACTCTACACTCGGGCACACTAACATCTCTGTTATCATTAAACCTAACAAAACGAGACCCTTTATGGGGCAATCGAATGACACAACTAAAACTGGGAGATACACTCAATATTAAAATGAATTACATAAAAATAGACATTGAATATCATCAAAAGACAAAACTATATCCTAAACATTACTCAAGTCACATGCATGTATAGAAACAGCTGGCTCTATAAAACTCTGAACTCAAGTACAAAGCCGTTTCCTCCAGTGCTACAAACAGTCACACCTGCGCTGGAATTGAAACATACTTCATTTGACAGACGAAAAGATTCATTCTCTCGGAGCAGCGAGACACCCACATGTCTGTCGTAAATTGTGCCCCAGCCTTATGAAAATTTGTAGGAATAAAGAGGGTCCGGCCATGCCAAACAAAGCTTCTTTAGAGCCTGTCGTTCAGCAGACCTCCCCACCGTGCTTTAGAAGAGTATCTGTGAAATCAGATCCACAAGTGTTGTCATAATATTTTAGAAGCAGCGAATGCCACCCAGCTTCATTCAGAAGGAAAGAGTGCAAGTGATCGAGACGGAGGGTGCAAGAAGTACAATTTATTTTCGCCATATATGAGAAACACTTTGGTCGCTTCATCTGAAAAACTTCAGTTTGCATTTGCAGGTAAGAAGATAAGTCGAAAAGGAGCAGTTAAAAGGAGTAAATCTGTTTTAAAATGTCCATTAAGTTACATTTGCACTGTATGAATCTATTTCTCCAACTTGTGTCAAAAACATTGGTTGCAACTGACTCTTCGCAAAGACCCGCCCTCCTTAGTTACTGTTGCTACGTCCGACAAGCCATGGCGCTCTCACACCACACATCATGTTCTCACGCAGTGAAAAATACATCACGGAGCAAAAAGGACACTGACAATGGCATCAGACAAGACAGAGCAGGTTCCTTCTGATATGAAATAAAGTCTCAGCTTTCAAATTTTGTCTTTTTTTTTTTTTAAGAAATTCAAAAATAAATACAGTTTTGTGGCTCTTTAATGTGTCATGACAGATTGCTGTAGCGGCACGAGAACCGATAATCTCTTCCTCTTTACTAGTTATAGCACAAAATAAACATGAATGAACATCAGAAGGTATCTTGTTTCAACCGCGGAAAGACGTCAATACATGGCAAAATGGCAGATTCAGCATTACGATTGGTCAGATCGCCCTGTCAATCAAATTCCCAGCGAAGGGTGAATTTACCAAAAATAGGCACTATAAAAACTACTAAAGATTTATACAAAAACACAAAAAATGTATTGCAGCTTCTCAGAGACTAAAAATATAAAATATGTGAGAAATGTGATAATTCCCTTCTATTTTTCTTGTTATTTCTATTGTGTTAGGGGTCAATTTGACCCACATACTGTATTTTTATGTTCAAAAATCTGCTTTTTTTTCATGACTGCTTAAAGGTGCAAATAACTACAAGTATAGCATCTTACATTATTTGTATTTATTTGTATAGTATTTATTGCTATTTGTACTTCATCTGCCTTTTTTTCTGTTTCTCAAACCCTTGTGAGGGCAAAATGGGTTTCTCACATTTTTTTTAGTGCTGCAAACTAAATAATCTTAAAAACATCCTTTGAGAGATTTTTTGACTTTGAAACTCAACTAGATAAAGAAAAAGTGAACTTTTCTTGGATGATTCAAAAGAATAGTCTCATTTTCGAGTAAACTTTGAGACTTACATTTCATAATTTATTTCATATTTTAGCCTTTAACAAGCAACAATGAAGGTTTTCTGGTTCTTATACCTGACTTTTTAGCATTTTTCCAAAGTGTTGCTTTTTAGCAATTTGCATGGAAACCAATGGAGGTCAAAAGTTGTATTACTTTTTTGTACAGCCTTTCCAAAACATATCTATGCGTCGAAACTTTGCTTGCACATTCATGACCCTAAATGAGAAATATTCACCAACTTTCAAGAAAAAAATTAATAGTTTGACAAGTATTTCGAGCAGTTTGAAAATCGGGTGTGGGTCAAATTGACCCCAACACAACAGGAGGGTTAAATATCTGTTCTAAATATCTCTAACCAATTTGAATTTGTTCTAGATCATTAGACGTGATGACGTTCATACAAAAATGCTGCCAGTCACTGACTGGCTTATAAGGAAGCAGACACAGACACTGACACTTCCATTGCTTCTGAAAAAAAAAAAACACTTGCCTTTTCTCAAAATGCCACAGGTGAATCAGTGTATTTTTTCAAAAGATTCAATAAGACTGATCGAATCACGAGATTCAGGTATTGAACTCACAAAGCAGATTTTCTGTCACAGTGAACATGCTGTGACCGTATCATGAAGACATGCATTTGTTTTAGCAAAGCCACGATGCAGATAATCAAATACTAGGGCAAATGAGCAAGATGCATTCAATCAAGATGTGCTGTGTTTCTTTTCTTTAAGGAAATGCCTGAAGAAGGCTTTTAAAACTTTGCAAGCTGCAACTGAATGCAGGGGCTTTTCTTCACCAAAAGGATCTCTAAAAGTAAAAAAAACAGCTAAAATAATGCATTCCTATTTAAAACCATTGGGAACATAATGTGCATTTCATAATTTGAAGGGATTTGGAGAAAATCATATTCCAGTAAACATTAAAATCTCTTTAGATGTTATTGGACCGCATATGGTTTCTGTGTGAACTCTTTTTGTTTTCCTTGTGTTCATTTTGCTTATGTAAAACATCTTTGTTATGATTAACTGTCAGGTTTATGGATCGCAGATTCAGTGAAGAAAGCAAAACGCCTCGTATCGTATGGCATCCATGCAGTGTTCTCTGGGCCTAATGCAATATAGCAACTACGTAACCACCATGGTGAAAATAAAGTAAATATATACAGTACACATATCTGCACATTCTTCCTGCAAAATGCCAAAGGGGAAAGTCACTGTTGACACTGTGTTTAATATAAAAGGTGCGCTGTGGCACTTCAGTTTGGTTGAATAGAGCAGCTGCAGCAGTTTGTTTCATTTAAAGCTGGCGGGAAGGATGAAAGCGGAGCAGAACGAGAGAGAGGCCCTTGAATCTGCGAGCGTCTGTGGTCAAATCCATCTGTGTCAGTGCTTGTCCAAAATAGACACAATACAGCAGTCCTCTGGATAATTACACATTTCAGAATAAGAAACACTGTCACCTCCCTCCCTGTTGTCATACACTTACTTACACACACACACACACATTAGCCTTTCTCAGATTAATCATTTCTTTTCATTGTTCTAAACAAAATATGTTCTTAATTCTTGAACAGTATTTAAGGGGCCAGTTTACCCAAAAATGTTAATTCTGTCCTCTTCCCTCATGTCATTCCAAACCTGATTTTTTTTTTATCTCTCTCTCTCTCTCTCTCTCTCTCTCTCTTTTAACATTGTCTTTGACGAAAACAGCCCAAATATCTTATTTTATGTCTGCATAAGAAAGAAAGTCATACAGGTTTGGAATGTCATAAAGGTTTTATAGCTTCAGAAGAATTCAGATCATCACTTAGCTATCACATCCAACCCATCTTACCAATAAACAGCGATACAAATCACACCCTTAACAACATAATTGCTCTTATCGGACAATAAATCACACTTTGCATGGCAGTGTTGTGCTTGCGTGCAGATGATGACGCTTTAATGAGGAAACTAACAGGCCTGCTGATAAGACAAGTCAGGTACTTATGAAGCATTAAGGCAGGCAAAGTTAGGCGGCGTCAAAGATTACACTTTAGATGGAGGTTAAGGTGGATGACTAAAAGCTGCTTGAATGGTGACCTGGGAGCGTTCATACAAGACATGTTGCCAAAATACCAGAGTTATTACAGTTATTGTTTTTATAATAAAACAGTGAACCGTAGCTACCACGGTGATGAGGAAAAGGCATTAATCAAACTGATATGTATATATTATGTATCATGGTTTTACAGTAGCAACAATAAATGTTATTGGCAGAAACTATGGTTTCCATAGTTAAGGGTCATTCCATCGTCACTTTTGAATGCAGGAGTATATGTGTGCGGCCCCATAGGCTTTGTCACTGCAGTTAAGCAAACGAGTCATGAGACGTACTTTGCACTTAGCAAAACACTTGTGCCTCTGTCAGCTGATATCATTACTGCGGAGGGAAAAAAACTGAAGATAAAGAGACCGTTGAGCTCCCAGACAGCCAACTCTGAACACCTGAACATTAGCGGAGGACACAGCTGGCACTGAGACAGCAGACGCTTGGGAATGCGACAGCGCTTTATTATCACTCCCCAATGCAAATATAGGTTTGCGTCCCCCCAGCATTAGGGGCTTGGAAATCATGCCAAGGTTAAGACTTTGTGCAGATAAGTGGCCTAATAAAATCAAACAAACAATGAAGGAGAGAACTATGCGTGCTATTTGGCCCAGGAACAAATAAAACATCTAAGACTCTCGGGGGGGAAAATCCCCATTCTTTGGCCAGTTATTATTCACTCAGCCCTGTTATTATCTGATTTCTGTGGCAGGTCTTTCCTGTCGATGCCAAAACATGAGACAGAAGATCAATCTGAGTTTTGACTTTTATTTGAACTGACTATCAGATAGAATAGAAATATAATCCTCATAATGATGTTTCACATTCAAGCGCTGCAGTTTCATTCGTTGCTCTTTGCCTTCCAAAACAAACCACATCAGTTTTGCTTTTGGAACCAGACTTTGTGACATTGTCAAGAACATCTAAACAAACACTTAAAATGTTATGCAGTTATGCAGATTTAAATTGTTTCTTGTAAAACTATTCATCAAATTTGACCCCAAAATATGTTTTTCTATAATGTTCTCAATGATAGGATACAATTGGGCTAAAAAGCCCAAGGATGTAATTTTCCATCGGTAGTTATAGTAACCGTAGCATGGTCTCATTGATTTCATCAAACAGTTTCTACATATAAAAACATTGAGGGCAAAATATTGTTATAAGAATGTTCGCTTTTCACTTTTATTAAGCAAACTCATGAAGGGGCCTCAACAAAATAGAATAAAATGCTGTGATTGGTGAACAGGTGTTTCGCCTCACAGCTGTTTCAATATATTGTAGAAAATAACACAGCTGGAAGGCTCTATTGACCAATCAGAAGCAAAGACCAGAACTATCCGTTTTATAAACAAAGATTTTTGACTGATGAGTTGACCAATCAGAATCAAGTATTCCAGAGCGCCTTGTCACAAAGTTCATTAAATGGACATTTTTGTCAAAACTGAGTGCTTCTTTTTCGAATTATGTAACTCCATTAATATTGCATTATTATTTTATATCATAACACTCATTATGACCAAATAAGTGCATTTGCACTGTAAACAAGAATGTATGGATTTTAATTTATTTTAACATAGCCTAATATTGGTTTCAATATAAGCATCATAGGTGGTCGCAGTTTCACTTGGCAGGGTAAAAAATATGGCATTTGACATCCCAGGACTGTCAGTGCGCGCGTGACCATCTTACCTAGATTAACAAAACTCATGACCATGTCCGCGTCGTTCAGAAAGTTGTTGTCCTGAAGGGTCGCGATCGGCGGTCCCTGAGTGGTGAAAACGGGCTTGTAGGGGTACGAGAAGCCCTCCTCGTCTGCCTCAGTGGACATGGCATTGTACAGATCCAGCATGAACATCGGCGCGGCGTTGTGCTTGCCGTGGAGGTGCGGCCGCGGCCGGTGCGGTAACCCGAGGATTGAAAGGATCTCCCGCTGCATCTCCCGGCGCTCCTGGCTCTTCAAGCGCCGGTGGATGAAACTAGAGTGGACCTCGTTGTCCAGAGTAAAGTTTGTAAAGCCCGTGTCTGCCAGGACGCAATATCCCCAAACGAGCAATAGAACAAGAGCGCATAAATCCAGCAACGAAACCATGATGAACTTTCGCGCAGAGTTTCACACAAATATAAATGAGCCAATCCAAATAAGTGATGACTGAAACGTTATCGCTGGTATAATTAGTTATTTTGTTCCCACATTTCGCCCTCTCGAGAACGCTCTCGGATTCATTAACGCACTTATAACCTGTTGCGTTTGTTTTAAACCAACCCTTTGCGTTTCTAGAGCGCTCAACCTGTAGACGCACTGAGATTCCGAGTACAGATGGCAAACTTGAGGAGGAAGGAGGAGCGAAGCGGAGCTGCATAAACTCCGCTAACAAAGCGGAGAGTGGGAGGTATGAGAGGCCGTCGGGTTATCTCCGCAGATGCTTGTCACTGACTGAACTGAAATGATGGGTGGAGGCTGCTTACGCGCTTCATGGATGCCCGTTTTCAGAAATGCACCTGCGGCGACAACATTGCCCCGACGCGCGTCTCGCTGTGTAAAGATCTTGCAACATGTCAAGGAGAGTGAATTATACTGCTGTTATTAGCTGTAGTGCTGGAGATCTTACCTGAGGGTAGAGATTACAATCAGAACATCTCAAAAGCAAGGAGAGGACATTACACGCTGGCTGTAAATTATGGGAGGCTTGTCTGTTTCAGACGTGTCAAGTAGCCTACAACCGTCTGAATAGAAGTAATAAGCCGATAAAATCAAAATAAGGTGGTATTGTTCAGTGCTTCGACCAAGAACGTTATAGAAATACTGTTATCATTAATCACTTTCTTATTGATTTGCACAGCTCAATACATATCGCAAAAGCTTTTAAAACTAGTTTAAACCGAGCATGGCGCTACGTAAAGGTTATGGGTTCGATTCCCAAGCTGATAAACCCGTTTTGAATGCAGTGTAAGTCGCTTTAGATTAAAACATCTGCCAAATGTGTAAATATAAAATGTTTTAAAGATCAACCTCAACAGAAATACCTTTAAAAAGTTGACTACGGTGAAGGCTACTGAATAATTTGCATAGCCTACTCCTTACAAATGCTGCATGTACACACATGCCTTTAAAGCTTGATCCGGATGGGAACACCTTATTCATATTGTAAAACAAACTGGACTGGTGGAGATTTTCATTTAAATGGTTCATTGATGACACTACGGCAAAATTGATTCTTTTAACTGTTAAGTTTAACTTTTGCTTCAAATATTGCAAAATTTGCTTTGTGACTTTAAAGCTGGCATGGATTGAAAACTCGCCTTGTTATAATATCATGACTGGACCTTTCCAGTGAAACTGATTTAATTCTCTCTGGTGACGTATACTGGACATCTCCAATCTTTTAGTCTGTTTAAACTCTGCCCCTGCAAGTTCTCACTTATCCTACACTTTTGAGTGCAATTCCAGTGTTGCCAAATGCCTTCAGTGAAAAGAAGCTAAAGCCTGCTTGAAAAATTTAAGCTTTAAGCTTGTTGTGCTTAATAAAAACAAACATGAAATTAAGAAATATTACATAGTTTGGTTTTAAATGGGTTCAAATCCTCAACAAATTATGTAAATGTAAATTTCACCAATAGCCTTTTTCTAGGGGGAAATTTAAGATGCGGAAGGTTAAGCAAAAGTCTCCATTTAATCTCATTGCTAAGAAACAATGAAGGTACAGAGAACTCCATTGTGATTTATATAAATGCTCATAACGACCGAAACAGCCAGATGTAGGGACTCAGATGGCGGACAGCTGTTGTGTGAGGCCAATCCCACCTGCCCCTTACAGCTCAGCACCTCTTAAACACTCAGTTTAATGCAACGCTTCTGAAGCTCACCTGAGCTGTTTATTCTGTCACCCCGACACATTAACCTCCAGACGCTCTGTACAGTTAAGAGTCATGTGTAAAAGGACCCAGTTGCAGAGATATTGCAACAGCTTTGCCTTGAGCACAGGTGTCAGGTACACTCATTAAAGTGGCTTCAGCACCAGGGGAACAGGGCAGTCCCAGATGTGAACAGCAGCTGCTTTGATTTAGGTCTTGGGAAGATGGATGGAGAGGAAGTCGCTCTTTGCTTTACGCCCCTTGTTGTGTTCATTTCTCATTTAGGAATACTTTCAGTCCTTTGATTTGCAATGAAAATAAATGTGGTTAATCCATCCGCATTGCACTGAATATCTCTTTATGCCTCGATCAGTGTTAAATGCCTATTAGTAGCAGCCTGAACCATGTAAACAGCGCTTTCCAGTTCCATCAGATAGAATCAGTGAATGGCTGCAGGTGTTTACATTGAGTCTGATTGAAGGCTTAAAAGAGAAAGACATGGTTTCAGTTAAAACTGTCCTCCATCCCTGTATGTGGGAGCCAGGGCACCCCGGTCCGTCTCTCGGCCCAACAGAGAGCTGTCATTCTGGGGAAGGACAATAGGAACAGACCCCCCTTTGTTCCAGCTCCGGTGGCCCTTGTGACCGGTACAGTAAACAGCGGGCACAGGCTGATTTGCCAGCCTGGATATCCACACTGAGGAGCTTTTGACTGGGGGAAGTTAAGCAGAACAGCACCCTGAGATCTCCCAATGACTCTCTTTCAAGCACAATCTCTCTCTCAGCCTCACTCACCCTCTTGAAAACAAACTTTTATTACCAGGGAATGTACACAAAAGCCAGGCATTTACGCAAAGGAGATTAGGAAAAAAGAGAAACAATGCATGGGTGTTTATGCGTATGCTTAAAAGGGCAACATCACTCATGTACTGAATAATAGGGATATACAGGGGTTGGACAAAATTATGTGAGCACCTATTATTCTAGTGGTTAATATTATTTGTGTAAGCTTCAGTGAACAAACAAACATTGCGATTATCTTTTACTTAACTTTTCATTGTCTGCATTCTCTAGTTTGTAAATCAGTGTAGTATACGTTGTGTTCAGCAGTGTTTAGCACAAGCCGTGAGTGAAATGGGTGATTTGTCAGACTTCCAAAAAGAGCAAATCATGGAAGCCTGTTAGGAGCCCTTAGAAGGATTGTGTCCAAATAACACAGAACTACTGCAGCAGTGTGACAGCAAACCTCAATATTCACCTTAACTACCCTGTTTCTACACAAACCAACCATAGAGAACTTCACAAAGCCAAAAATGAAAGAGCTGCAACTGCTAAAACTGTGAAAAAGATGGTGTCATGATCATAAACCACTGTAGGCAGTTTTGAAGAGAAGAGTGAGAATCAAATTCCCTTCCTTCAACATCTATAAAACAACTGGCAGATGTTTTGATAGACAATATTCAACTGGAGACTGTTTAGTTGTATGAATCTATTCTAAGAAGGTTGGAAGCTTTATTAAAGGCAAATGTTGGTAAAATATCCTTAACAAAGAAATATTGCCTATTTGCCAGGTGTTCACATTATTTTGTACAACCCCTGTGTATGACTTTCTTTCTTCAGATGAACACAAAGAAAGATTTGTAGACAAATAAACCATCTCTGTGAGTATAATGCATGTGGATAGTAACCCAAAAGTCGTAAACTAAACAAAGTGAATGTGACGGTAAACCCAGAGAATGAATCAGTGTCTTCTGAAGTGAAATATTAATATTTTAATTCACTTCCGGCCAACTGTCATACGCACGTCCATGAAGCTTGCATGAGAAGTGACGTTCCCATGTGTTTCCATGATACTTCACAACACTCTAATGAACGTGTGTATGAAAGTTGGCCAGAAGCAACCATTTATATTTTACAAAGTGTCAACTTTTGGGTTACTATCCACTTGCATTCAGATACATTTTTTTTTTCTAAAAATCTTCATTTGTGTTCATCTGAAGAAAGAAAGTCATGTAAAACTTGGGCAGCAGTTGAGTAAAAGATGAGAGTTTTGGGAACGCCCCCGGCGAGACACCGTATTGAAGCATGTGTGAAATCAGTCCAATAGAGAAGCGAGACGTTACGAGCGGGGTGACATGAGCAACCAGGAAGCATAAAGGCGCATCCGGCAAGCGCACATGTTAGCTTCTGCTCTTCAGCGAGCGCGTCTGTGTGTCTGTGTCTGTGTATGCAAAGCACTATCAGTCAGTCAGGAATTACTCTGTTAGAAAGCGAGTCAAAATGCCTAAGTGTAAATCCAAATCTGTGGCGAGCGGACAGCGTTTCAAGTCGTGTGTTCCTCCCTGCCCACACTATCTCTCGGGTGGGGATAGACTCAATTTGTGCGTCGTCTGTTTGGGAGCAGAGCATGCACAAGCAGCTCTCGAGGGGACTGCCTGCCATGACTGCTGGGTCTGATGGCAGCTGTGTCATGGCCTGCTGTACATGAGACCATTGCAGTGGTGGCTCAGAACCAAGGGGTTTTCCCCGAGGGGGAACCCGCTTCGCACGATCAAGGTCACGCGGCGATGCTTACGTGCTTTAGACATGTGGAAGAAACCTTGGTTCCTGTCTCAAGGCCCGTCGCTGGGGCCTCACACATCCAGCCCCACTTGGGCTGGATGCCATGGTACATACGTGGCCGAGGCTTCGTCTGTACGCTTTTTCCCCGATCGCTCTGCTCCCGGGAGTTCTGGAGAGAGTACGCCGGGACGGGGTCCATCTGCTGCTAGTAGCCCCGTTCTGGCCGGCCCGAGTATGGTTCTCAGATCTTGTGTCTCTCCTCAACGGCTCTCCGCTGGAGATTCCGATCAGGAGGGACCTCCTCTCTCAGGCGGGGGGCACCATTCTTCACCCCCGCCCGGAGTTATGGAAGTTGTGGGCGTGGCACAGCTCACAGCATCCGGTCTCTCAACTGAGGTTGTTGAGACCATACTCTAGTCCAGAGCTCCCGCCACAAGGAAACTGTACACCTTGAAGTAGAAGCTTTTCACTTCTTGGTGCGGACAACGACTGCAAGATCCAATCAACAGCACAGTTGGTACAGTTCTGGAGTTTCTGCAGTGAGGATGTGTTGATCGCATGATCATAAAAATAACTTGCTTTAAATTAACATAACATGTAAACTTCACCAATAGCCTTTTTCTCGGGGGAAATATAAGACGCAGAAGGTTAAGCAAAAGTCTCCTTTTATTCTCATGGCTGAGAAGCAATGAAGGTACAATGAAACTCCTTTGTGATTTATATAAAAGCTTATAATGACCGACACAGCCAGATATATAGGGACTCAGATGGCAGACAGCTGTTGTGTGAGGCCAATCCCACCTGCCCCTTACAGCTCAGCACCTCTTAAACACTCAGTTTAATGCAACGCTTCTGAAGCTCACCTGAGCTGTTTATTCTGTCACCCCGACACATTAACCTCCAGACGCTCTGTACAGTTAAGAGTCATGTGTAAAAGGACCCAGTTGCAGAGATATTGCAACAGCTTTGCCTTGAGCACAGGTGTCAGGTACACTCATTAAAGTGGCTTCAGCACCAGGGGAACAGGGCAGTCCCAGATGTGAACAGCAGCTGCTTTGATTTAGGTCTTGGGAAGATGGATGGAGAGGAAGTCGCTCTTTGCTTTACGCCCCTTGTTGTGTTCATTTCTCATTTAAGAATACTTTCAGTCCTTTGATTTGCAATGAAAATAAATGTGGTTAATCCATCCGCATTGCACTGAATATCTCTTTATGCCTCGATCAGTGTTAAATGCCTATTAGTAGCAGCCTGAACCATGTAAACAGCGCTTTCCAGTTCCATCAGATAGAATCAGTGAATGGCTGCAGGTGTTTACATTGAGTCTGATTGAAGGCTTAAAAGAGAAAGACATGGTTTCAGTTAAAACTGTCCTCCATCCCTGTATGTGGGAGCCAGGGCACCCCGGTCCGTCTCTCGGCCCAACAGAGAGCTGTCATTCTGGGGAAGGACAATAGGAACAGACCCCCCTTTGTTCCAGCTCCGGTGGCCCTTGTGACCGGTACAGTAAACAGCGGGCACAGGCTGATTTGCCAGCCTGGATATCCACACTGAGGAGCTTTTGACTGGGGGAAGTTAAGCAGAACAGCACCCTGAGATCTCCCAATGACTCTCTTTCAAGCACAATCTCTCTCTCAGCCTCACTCACCCTCTTGAAAACAAACTTTTATTACCAGGGAATGTACACAAAAGCCAGGCATTTACGCAAAGGAGATTAGGAAAAAAGAGAAACAATGCATGGGTGTTTATGCGTATGCTTAAAAGGGCAACATCACTCATGTACTGAATAATAGGGATATACAGGGGTTGGACAAAATTATGTGAGCACCTATTATTCTAGTGGTTAATATTATTTGTGTAAGCTTCAGTGAACAAACAAACATTGCGATTATCTTTTACTTAACTTTTCATTGTCTGCATTCTCTAGTTTGTAAATCAGTGTAGTATACGTTGTGTTCAGCAGTGTTTAGCACAAGCCGTGAGTGAAATGGGTGATTTGTCAGACTTCCAAAAAGAGCAAATCATGGAAGCCTGTTAGGAGCCCTTAGAAGGATTGTGTCCAAATAACACAGAACTACTGCAGCAGTGTGACAGCAAACCTCAATATTCACCTTAACTACCCTGTTTCTACACAAACCAACCATAGAGAACTTCACAAAGCCAAAAATGAAAGAGCTGCAACTGCTAAAACTGTGAAAAAGATGGTGTCATGATCATAAACCACTGTAGGCAGTTTTGAAGAGAAGAGTGAGAATCAAATTCCCTTCCTTCAACATCTATAAAACAACTGGCAGATGTTTTGATAGACAATATTCAACTGGAGACTGTTTAGTTGTATGAATCTATTCTAAGAAGGTTGGAAGCTTTATTAAAGGCAAATGTTGGTAAAATATCCTTAACAAAGAAATATTGCCTATTTGCCAGGTGTTCACATTATTTTGTACAACCCCTGTGTATGACTTTCTTTCTTCAGATGAACACAAAGAAAGATTTGTAGACAAATAAACCATCTCTGTGAGTATAATGCATGTGGATAGTAACCCAAAAGTCGTAAACTAAACAAAGTGAATGTGACGGTAAACCCAGAGAATGAATCAGTGTCTTCTGAAGTGAAATATTAATATTTTAATTCACTTCCGGCCAACTGTCATACGCACGTCCATGAAGCTTGCATGAGAAGTGACGTTCCCATGTGTTTCCATGATACTTCACAACACTCTAATGAACGTGTGTATGAAAGTTGGCCAGAAGCAACCATTTATATTTTACAAAGTGTCAACTTTTGGGTTACTATCCACTTGCATTCAGATACATTTTTTTTTTCTAAAAATCTTCATTTGTGTTCATCTGAAGAAAGAAAGTCATGTAAAACTTGGGCAGCAGTTGAGTAAAAGATGAGAGTTTTGGGAACGCCCCCGGCGAGACACCGTATTGAAGCATGTGTGAAATCAGTCCAATAGAGAAGCGAGACGTTACGAGCGGGGTGACATGAGCAACCAGGAAGCATAAAGGCGCATCCGGCAAGCGCACATGTTAGCTTCTGCTCTTCAGCGAGCGCGTCTGTGTGTCTGTGTCTGTGTATGCAAAGCACTATCAGTCAGTCAGGAATTACTCTGTTAGAAAGCGAGTCAAAATGCCTAAGTGTAAATCCAAATCTGTGGCGAGCGGACAGCGTTTCAAGTCGTGTGTTCCTCCCTGCCCACACTATCTCTCGGGTGGGGATAGACTCAATTTGTGCGTCGTCTGTTTGGGAGCAGAGCATGCACAAGCAGCTCTCGAGGGGACTGCCTGCCATGACTGCTGGGTCTGATGGCAGCTGTGTCATGGCCTGCTGTACATGAGACCATTGCAGTGGTGGCTCAGAACCAAGGGGTTTTCCCCGAGGGGGAACCCGCTTCGCACGATCAAGGTCACGCGGCGATGCTTACGTGCTTTAGACATGTGGAAGAAACCTTGGTTCCTGTCTCAAGGCCCGTCGCTGGGGCCTCACACATCCAGCCCCACTTGGGCTGGATGCCATGGTACATACGTGGCCGAGGCTTCGTCTGTACGCTTTTTCCCCGATCGCTCTGCTCCCGGGAGTTCTGGAGAGAGTACGCCGGGACGGGGTCCATCTGCTGCTAGTAGCCCCGTTCTGGCCGGCCCGAGTATGGTTCTCAGATCTTGTGTCTCTCCTCAACGGCTCTCCGCTGGAGATTCCGATCAGGAGGGACCTCCTCTCTCAGGCGGGGGGCACCATTCTTCACCCCCGCCCGGAGTTATGGAAGTTGTGGGCGTGGCACAGCTCACAGCATCCGGTCTCTCAACTGAGGTTGTTGAGACCATACTCTAGTCCAGAGCTCCCGCCACAAGGAAACTGTACACCTTGAAGTAGAAGCTTTTCACTTCTTGGTGCGGACAACGACTGCAAGATCCAATCAACAGCACAGTTGGTACAGTTCTGGAGTTTCTGCAGAAACGTGCAAGCACTGGACGCTTACGTCCACAGAGCTACCCAGTGGCGTAAGGCAGATCAGTTATTCGTTTGCTTCGGTCAACCTAAGAAAGGGGTTCCAGCGACCAAACAAACCATGAGTCGGTGGGTGGTTGAGACCATCACACTGGCCTAGGAGTCCTCTGGCCTCCCGTCACCGATGGAGGTCAGAGTGCACTCGACCCGGAATATGGCGGCCTCCAAGGCCTTATCAGTGGGCGTGGCCCTCCAGGATATTTGTGCTGCGGCAGGCTGGTCCTCTCCGCACACATTTGTCTGGTTTTACTATCTGGACCTGACACCAACCCCGGGATCCCAAGTTCTCTCGTCTTGATGTGCTCGCAGACACACATCAGACAGGGACTTGCTCGTATGGCTCAGTGGGTATTCTTGTTCCCAAAGCATTCGATGCAGCTCGAGTTCTTGAAGGGGAATGTCTTGAGGTTACGTATGTAACCGTGGTTCCCCGAAGGGAATGAGACTCTGCGTCTCCCTGCCATACTCCCTGCATCCCTGCAGGCACTTGCTTCCGCAGAAGCTAACATGTGCACTTGCCGGATGCGCCTTTATGCTTCCTGGTTGCTCACGTCACCCCGCTCGTAAAGTCTCGCTTCTCTATTGGACTGATTTCACACATGCTTCAGTATGGTGTCTCGCCGGGGGCGTTCCCAAAGCTTTCGATGCAGCGTCTCATTCCCTTTGGGGAACCATGGTTACATACGTAACCTCGAGACGTTTTCTTTGTTCTGTGAAACACAAAAGGTAATGGTTTGGCAGAACTTCAGAGCAGCTCCTTTCAGTACAGGGAAAGTTGTAATGAAGGTTCTTTTTATGTTAAAACATGGTTTCACACCAGGTTTAATTTCATTAAAATAGTATTGGTTGTTCCATGTCACTTGACCTAATGTGACATGACAGGCTTGAAAAACACGGCCACAAATGAGATACAAGAGCTACAACAGAGGGCATGATTGTAATCGAATAATAGCTTAAATTAGCTTAAACTTCAATCTGTTCTTAATTCAAAGCTATCAAATAGATATAAGCTGTTACCATGAAAACTCTGGAAATACATAGGAGGTAAATAAATGACAATAAAATGACAAAATTTAAATGACAAAATTTTCATATATTAGGCATTCTGTATAAAGCTGGGTATTGGATGCAACATTTCTAAATGAACATTTAGAAAATGTTCTGGGAAATGTTCCAGGAGCCAGAGTGAAAATGTCCCGGGAGCTAGAGCGCCTGACATCTTGGCAAATTTAAAAGTAATGACTAATGCTAAACATAAATTCAATAAGATTGTTATTCATGTCGGCACTAATGATGTTCGACTTCGTCAGTCGGAGATCACTAAAAATAACATTAAAGAGGTGTGTGAACTTGCAAGTATGAAGTCAGACAGTAATATGTTCTGGTCTGTTTGACAGAAACCTGGAAAAAACTAGATGATTACATTACTTTAAATGAGTCTCAGACCAGATGGTGGATCAGCACCTAGACGACCTCTACAGCCCTGAATGTCAGCAGAGACCATGTCAACAAGATGATCCCCAAAGACAGATCCCCTGCAAAGACCTCATCAAGACCACAGGAACCAGACAAGTCCTCTGCACATGTTTTGCAGCCTGGAATTAAACCACACCATGCTGGTTTCATCTGGCCAAAGTAGAACTGGCCCCCTAACTGAGCCTGGTTCCCTTTCATGGGAACTTCGAACTGCGTCCTCTAGGGGTCGCTATATTTCTGTCACCGATGGAGTTTTGGTTCCTTGCCACTGTCGCATTTGGCTTGCTTAGTTGGGGATGCTTAATTTCTAGCAATACTGTCGGCTTAGTTGCACAAACACTAGACATATTGGAAGAGAGCTGGATGATGACATCACTGAAGCAACAATGAACTGACTTTAACTGAAAAATGTACTGTTTTGTTATTGTCCTTTTGCATTATTGACAAACTATTTTCCTGTTTGACACTGTGAAGCTGCTTTGACACAATCAGTATTGTATAAAGTACTACATAAATAAAGGGGAAAAAAACATGTGAATGAGACTAGATGAGAAAACAAAAGCAATTGTTGTTACAAAGCATTTTCCTGACTTTGCTGGGTCACTTAGCCACCCTGATCACATGAAACAAAACTAATGAAGCTTTCCTGACTGTTTACACACTATAGAGGACTGACATTGCATCATGTCTTAAAAGCAAGATAAAAAGGTCACAGTTCTGCTCAGTCTAAACAAGTTCAAACCACACTGCAAACTGTTGAGTGATATAAATTTGAGTAATCAAGTGAAGAAAGTAGGACACATTTTCACAGTCAGTGTGAAACACTGCCACAGAGCCACAGCAAAAGATATATATTAATAAATAAAAAAATATCAAATTAAATTTTATATTAAGTTTGCAGAAATTGCAGTTAAATTTACACTGACGTTCAAAAGTTTGGGGTTGATAAGATTTTTTTGATGATGTCTTACCAAGCTCACCAACACTGCATTTATTTGATCAAAAATACAGTAAAAGTAGTAATATTGTGAAATATTTTTGCAATTTAAAATAACTGTTTTCTGTTTGAATATGTTGACGTAATTTTTTCCTGTGATGCAAAGCTGAATTTCATTACTCCAGTCTACAGTGCCACATGATCCTCCAGAAAACATTCTAGTATGCTTATTTGCTGCTCAAGAAACATTTATTATTGACAATGCTGAAAAGAGTTGTGCTGATTAATATTTTGGTCGAAACTGTGATACTTTTTTTCAGGATTTTTGATGAATAGAAAGTTTAAAAGAACATTTACCCTATATGAAATCTTTTGTAACATTATAAATGTCTTTACGGTCACTTATTTTATCCTCGCTGAATAAAGTATTAATTTCTTTCAAAAAGGATTTTTTTTTTCTAAATCCATCCCACTGTCTCTTGAATCTGTCTGCCTAAGTCATAATCATTTTAGCTCCTGCAGGTTGGAGCATGACGCTGAAATCAAAAGATGTGCTAATTCCAGTCTGAAAAACTGATACGTACGCTTGTGTTCACACTCTCCCAAACCAACTCTTCAACCTTCTGAAGCTTCTCTTCTTTTTTCCCCTTTTACTCTCTCTGTTTGACTCTGGCATCAAGAGTCGGAGACATGGGTCAGAGTAATATTTATTTCGCATGTTGTCTGGTTCAAGGCGGGGGGTGGCCTTTTGAAGGCAGCGGGATGGGAAACAGCGGGGCGGCCCAGTGAGGGATACAGTAAAACTCTTTCAGGGTAAACTAACCCTCAAATGAAGCAGTGAAGATTTGGGGAGGGTCAAGCAGGGCAAAGCACGTTCCTCCACCCATTAAGTCCTGGCTAGATTTTCGGGACACCCTGGAGGTGAGCACCCAGCATCACGGCAGGCTGTTAAAACACTGGCGGTCAGGTGGGACTGAGCGATAGCAAAGCTGACACCGCGAGAGGCCGCACAAACATATGAGACACAGCTGTGAAAAGGGGAAGGAATAAAAAAGAAAACGGCTTTCAGATCTCTGTCCTTTGGGTTTCTCACATGCAACGACTGGAGCACTACATTTCTGCCGTGTGTTTTACATATTTGTGCAAGATGGTTTGAAAGCTTGGAGGGATTCTTGTTTCCGCTCATGTGTTTGTATGTTATTGCATTAGGTCTCTGATCTTTAGTTTCTCATTCTTTTATGCTTTGACAGTTTTTACAAAACGATTTGGACTTTGTATACTCGTTCTTGAGTCTGAACCCTGCACTTTTATCTCTTTCTGGCCTACTTTGTTTTGCAGTTCTTTAAACATTGCTGACTTCTTATATGACAAATTGCTTACACAATCATTCCTTATTTTTACGTTGCTTTTAAAAGCATTTGTCAAATTAATAAATTTAAGAGCAATTAATCAATCAGCCAGTTCATTGTCCTTATTATTCCCAAAACACAGAATCAGATGAAAACAAGGGTGTGTTTAGTCTTGTAGTTTGGTTCTAATACATTTAGTCCTAGTTCGCTTAGTCATTTTTAACACTGAACCTAGAGATACCAAACAAAAGGCATGTGGACAACCTGACTGGACAGCTTTTGCGAACTTACTGAACATCCAAAACAATGCTGTGTGCAAAGCTAAATGTGCTCATTGTATGTGTTGTACATATAGTGGTATTTTTCCCAGCTGATGACCAACTCATGAACAGCTTATAAAATTGTAAAGGAGTCAAAATGGCTGCAGGAATTCCTCTGTTGCTCACAGAGATCTGCCGTAAGGAGACAGTGGTTCAGATGCCTCTAGCAACTGTAATGGGCAACATACTATAGCTCCTATGACCAGAAGAACCAGGTATACATGAGCATTCTGTCCTTTTTAGGGTCACATCTTGTGCATCACATCTTGTTTTTGGTTCTTTTAGATGTTTGTAGTCCGTTTTGCATTCATATATCAGTCGAACCGCATTCAAGGTTCATTTGGAACTGGACCGAGACTGACTTTTTAAGGGTGTCTCGTCATTTGGTGTGCACCAAGGGTCGGATGGCTGTGTTCGCACCAGAGTTTGTTTTAATCTAACCAAACCTGCCAAGTGTAAACATGTCCTATAACATGTCCTATATAAAGGCACCACAATGCATTAAGAGCCAGTGGGTGTTTTCTGTTGCATTTCATAATACCATGTTTTTCTGTTACATATCATAATAAACATTTAAGATTTTACCTGTTTATTTACCTGTTTGTTTGTTTTTTCTAAACTGATTAGTTTGAACTTAAATCAATATTTAATGTCCACGTAATTACTGATTTGGTGAAAAGCTGTGTAATAAGTAGTACTGTACATTATGCCTTAAGTTTGTCTTGTTTGAACTTGTTCATTAATTTTCGCTCAAAGCTGCTTTATTTCTTTGAGCCTTTGAGGATTGAGCTAATAAACTCTCTCTCTCTCTCTCTCTCTCTCTCTCTCTCTCTACATCTGAATATTTTCACACACATACAGATTTCAAATATGAGACACCAATGTTTCAGGAGTTGAGGACACAGAATAGGACACATGATTATTCGATCACTGTTTTATTTCCTATTTTGGTTTGCATGATTTTTTTTTTTTTTTTAAGATTAACTTTTTTTTTTCCAAGGCATTGTTAGATGCCAGTGTTTCCTGTCATAACTATGCAAAAATTTGATTTCAAAAACAGTATCATAACTATTAAACTATGTCTTATGATTTTAAATCTGTATTTAACCTCAAAAAGATCTTAAAGTAAAAAGAAGTGCTAAAGTCCGATTTTGAGGTGGCTGTGCTTTACAATAAAATTATTATAATCTTAATTCAAGGGAAGAAGGATTCTGAAAGTCTGACAGTTATCAGTGTTGAACACTACTGTAAGGTTAACCCTGCCTGCTTTAAATGTTTGAAAATGATTAACAGTTGAACATTTCAGAAAAGTAATCGAATGTAATCAGTTACATTACTTTCATAAAGTAACTGAAATAGTTACACTACATATTGCATTTTAAATAGGGTAACTTGTAATCTGTGACCTATTACATTTCCAAAGTAACCTTCCCAACACTGTATATACATACAGAAGCGCTTCTGAAGTGGCATTTAAGTGTCTTTACACAGACAGTTTAACATATTGAAGGTGGCATGAATGCATTTACATAGCAATAATAATTGTATACTGTGATACTTGTGGTTGAGGTGTAATTTAATCTGGCTTTTATGCAGCATTGCGTCTTTACACTGAATTTTGAGCAGGCACAGAGCAGCCTTAAATCAGTGGGATTGAAAATGGGATTTTTTTTTACAGTGAACATGCAATTTTTATGATCCCTCTTACTCCAAATTCACACTGCAAAGGTGGCACAGAAGCGCCTCTGAAGTGGCATTTAAGTGTCTTTACACAGACACTTAAGCACTAATGCATACTGTAAAACTAGGGGCTAAAGTGGGTAAGAGAAGGCATAATTTAGTTTGGCTTTATACTGAATTTTGAGCAGGCACAGAGCAGCCTTAACTTGTCTGCATAAAAACGCTGTTATTTTGTCAAAATGATTAACATTTCACAAATTCATTCTGCATGTAAACTTATGACCACATCTATGCATATTATATAAAGTGGAAACAGTAGGATGGTAGTATGTTCCTGAGCCCAGGACCTGAAGGGCTACACAGCTCTCGTCGCTAATGACAAAGCCCTCTCACATTCTTTATCTCATCACTCTGTGAGGTTATGCAGAGCTGTCCATTACTGCCAGGGCCAATGAGTCACTTCCTCCTTTGGGATGCTTCTCTGGGTCCCATTAACAGGCTGAGGGCAAGCAGTGTTTGGCAAAGGGCAGATGTGAAAGAGATGAAGCAGTGGCGGGGTATGTGCCAAATGAGAAGGAGAGAGGCAGAGTCGAGGCAGCTCTGTTTTCTATTTGTGGGGATTAGACTGTCTCAAACTCCTCCTTCTGTGGCCTTATAACCCTGCACTTCGGCCCAACAAAGCAAACCCTCAACCTCAGACACAAGCCTCACACTTTGTGAGATTGACTACAACCTCAGCCCAGAGGAAGAGAGATAGTCTATCTCTTTGTACCCTTTCACAATCTATTAGAGCCGGCTGTGAGGTGTTGCTGTGTTGGTTTTTGAGAGATAGCAATTATCTGTAGATTAAACTCAAGTGTTACGGAAACTGCTTGTCAATGTCACTCAAGAAAAGAGGAGAAGATGCCCAGATGCTCAGCGAGGAGCTGTAAGAAGGTTTTCAGGTCAGGTCAGGGGCAAGGACCTCTGTCTCACTTAGTCTCATTATTTTTTTCACACAATGTCAATGAGATCAGATCCCTCTCAGTACTAATGACATAAAATTATGCTACTTATTAACTAGCTTCATACTTTGCTCAGTAAAAGCACAACAAGAAATAACAGCTGTATTCAAATAATTTATCATACTGCATGTAATGAAAGGCCACTTAAGTGTACTTTTAAGTACATTTTAAATCATTGTTTTAATAATCTTTTGTTGTGCTTTAAATAAGTACACTTATGTGATGTAACATGTTCACTAACATACTAAAATACATGTTAAGTACACTTTCTGCTTTTGTCATCACTGCACAAAAACTAGATGCCGAAATGATTTTTCACACGATATTTCTTTTGCTTATGTACTAAAATATCATAAACTAATAATAGCCATAAGTAGTTTATATTTTCCACAATTAGCTCATAAACATATGGTGCATTTCTGTCTCAACTGATATTTTCCACAATTAGCTCAAAAACATAAGGTGCATTTTTGTCTCAACTGTACCCATATAGTGTACAGTTGAAACAGTACCATGGTACAGTTGAGACACCCATTCTTAATGCTCTAAAGCTGGCTAACCATTTATTTCAAATAAAATAAATTACAGTTGTGCAATTTTTTTTAATTCACATTTATTTATTTGCTTTATTTAATTCAGATTCAGTTAAACAAAATAGGAACAAAATATTTAATATGCTAACTTGCTGCAAACCGCTAAACTGTTTTCCACTTACAAACAAACAAACAGCGACAACCACAGCGAGACAAAACATTTGTAGCCATTTTGACTACGGTTCAAATACTTCATTTAAATGGCTGACCAGTTTACTGATGTACATAAGTTAAGAGAGAGTCTGGAAAAGGCTGACAAATGCCAGGAGGACATCAGCAGGTGACAGCAGGAGCATAAATATCATGTGTTATTTCTAGTTTACCTCCACTCTGGTCTGTTTGGTCATTATAATCGTATATAACTTCTCCCCCATCACAGACAGGATATTTTGACGCGCATTGAGAGAGTCGTTCAGACGATAGTTATCAGCGTCTCTAAAGGTGAAGCACCTGTGCTGAGAGTAATGAATAGATCCAGCTGGGCCAATGTCAGGTGTGTGTGTGTCTATCTATCTATCTGTCTGTCTGTCTGTCTGTCTGTCTGTCTGTCTGTCCGTCCATCCGTATCTATCTGTCTGTCTGTCCGTCCGTCCGTCCGTCTGTATCTATCTATCTATCTATCTATCTATCTATCTA
>NW_015646350.1:0-312 GCF_001515625.1 Sinocyclocheilus rhinocerous | reverse complement strand
CTGTCTATCTATCTATCTATCTATCTATCTGTCTGTCTGTTCAATCAATTCAGAATCTATCTACCTATCTGTCTGTCTGTCTGTTTGTCTGTCTGTATCTATCTATCTATCTATCTATCTATCTATCTGTCTGTCTGTCTTTCTGTCTGTCTGTCTATTCAATTCAGAATCTATCTATCTATCTATCTATCTATCTATCTATCTATCTATCTGTCTATCTATCTGTCTGTCTGTCTGTCTGTCTATCTATCTATCTATCTATTTGTCTCTGTCTGTCTGTCTGTCTGTCTGTCTATCTATTCAATTCAGAAT
>NW_015646349.1:295271-297122 GCF_001515625.1 Sinocyclocheilus rhinocerous | reverse complement strand
GACCCCTAGAGGACGCAGTTCGAAGTTCCACGAAAGGGAACAATCTTTAGGTACAAACTTATTTCAATAATATATAATCCATTTAATATTTGAAGTACACTGCAAGTGCACATTCAATACAATTAAGCACACTTCTTTTTCAAAAGGGGAGGGTGCAGACGTGGGTTGTTTTTAGTGCTAAGGTCAAATGTCACTTTACAAAGATGGCACCTGTTGCCTGGCTTGAATGTCTGATTAAATAATGAGGTGTGTGAGAGGTCTGGGAGGTCAGAGGTCTTCACCTGGGCCGTTTGGGAAGAGTGGGTGACACATGATCAGAGAGATAACAAGCCAAATGACAGTTCAAAGACACAGCTCTTACTTTCAAATGGAGGAAAGCTGCTCTCTTTCGCATTCTGTGCTTTTCCTGTGGGCGTTGAGTTGAAGCATCAAGTGTGATGCTGTTTCATTGTTATTTTTACCATGTTTGGCAGACCAAAGGTATGCACATGAACCCAAACATCATTGTTAAGTAAGTAACCTTCAGTGAGGATGAAATCTAAGAGAAAATGGTGCTAATTAAAACACTGAATCTGTTTGAATATGGTGAAAGAGACCTAGTTATTTTGAGAGAGAGAGAAAGAAAAAAAACAGTGATCAATGAGCACTGTGAAAAGAAATAAACATACAACTGAGGGAAAAACAAGAGAGGCATTAAAAATAGGTAATTAGCTAAGGTTATTATCGTCACAAAACTCTTGACCTGGTGTTCCCAATAAAGCAACTTTAGGATAAGGAAAAAACTGGGTCTAAATCAATATGTACCATGTACTGTATATATATATATATATATATAAATACAATTTTATGTTATCCAGGTCACTGTTCTGTTGTTTGTTAGCTCATCGTCTTAACTGTTTAAAATCAGATCAAAAATGAGATGCATTTTCAGATAAATAAAACGTAATTCCAGTTTGACATCAATGTTGAAACAAAAATGTAATCAGTTTTCATTTTGCTAGCAATTCACATTATGCAATAGTATGTTAATTATTATATCATGAACAATTACCAATTACTACATTAACAATTAAAATAACTTTGTCACATTTATTTTGCAATTATACTTAAGGACATTATAATATAATCACAAAATTATAATATAATATAATATAATATAATTAGTGCTGTCAATCGATTAAAACAATTAACTAATGAATCGCACATTTTTCTGAAATTAATTGTGATTAATCCCACCTAACATTAAAGTTTTTAAATATACTTTTATATTGCAATAATTTCACATTCAATCTTCAAATTAAATGTACAAACAACATAAAGACAGTATATTGTTTTGTAATATTTGTTTAATGGCATCTTTTTATGACTTAAGGCCAGTATCAATGATACCAATACTGATTTCGCTATAAAATCCCCCCCCTCTAATATTTAACCATTGACTATAGACATTACAGTATAATTAAGAGCTATCAATTTTAATATTTATTAGACTTTAAAATCTTCAATCTACCATCTTCACATAAACCCATTATAATAAATGTCATATTTACCTGTGCCCTGTGCAGCAGAAATATACAGAAATGGAAATTGAAGTTATCAAACACTAAATTGTAAATTAAATATAGATGAATCCTTAAAGCTATAAAAGTTATTTTTCCCTCTCTTTTTTTTCTTTGTCCTTTGATTAATAGACATCACAGCAACCGGTTATTAGGTTGTTTTGGCTGTTATTTCTTTAAGAACTGCCGCTGCTGAACGTGGCGTGGAACTGACACACATCATATTTTCTCTCAACTCTTTTTACCTTTTTTGACCCACTTCAGGTCTTAAAGTCTCTATTAATGAGCTGAC
>NW_015646349.1:281174-295224 GCF_001515625.1 Sinocyclocheilus rhinocerous | reverse complement strand
GGACAGTTTTGAAAACCATTTCAGAGACATGTTCTTAAATGTGACTCATATAAAATATATTACATGCATGCACAGTTTTAAGGCAGCTTTAATGGCCTTTTTGGTAACTTCATGACTTAACTGACCACGACGTTGCATGCACGTAGTTTATTTCGCGCTTTGATATGAAAGGATACAGGCAACAGCGCGCGCCGGTGCCTTTGTGCGTGCAATTGAAGAGCCGTTTTTTTTTCCCGCGCTTACTTGACTCACGCCTGACGCTGAAGTGAAGTGGAGCGCGCGTCTGAAACGTCTCCCGTTCTCAGTCGTTCTACGACTGAATAAATGCAGTTTTTGTCAAGAGAAAAAGTGACAGAAGCAGCAGTTGTGAGTGGGGTGGCCAACCCTAGCCCCGCCCCTGTGTTCATGCGTGACAAGAGAAAAAGTGACAGACGCAGCAGTTGTGATTGGGTGGCCAACCCTAGCTCCGCCCCTGCGTTAATTGCGTTAAATATTTTTGCGTTAAACTGAAAAAATTAATCGCCTGCGAATTTTGACACCAAATTTTCACATTATCATAATTTTGACATAAATGCATTATGATATTATATATATATAATATCATAATGCATTTATGCTTTAATCCATGAGATTTTTGAACAAAGCTTTAAAAAAACGAAACGAAACAAAACAAAACAAAACAAAAGAAAAACAACAACAACAACAACAACAACAACAACAAAAAACGACAGTTTATAAATACTTAATTTATATTCTCTAAAGCTGAACTATGACTTTGACTCTAAAGCTAAACTATGACTATTATTGAGCAAATAATGTCTCCCATCTTGGGACAATACCAGTCACAAAAAACTTTGCCTGAACAAGATCCATCAGAGCTTCATGCTGTCTGAAGTCACTTCCTAGGCTGAGATGTTGGCATGTCATCATCAGCAGTTGTGCATGCAAATCTGCGAATTAGTAAGGTCTCTGCAAACTCCTTATGAACTCACCCATGCCACCGACCCAGCCGAATCAGCTTCTGGTTCTTCCACAACACATGCTACGGGAGGTAATCCTTGTTTGGCTTTACGTGAAGTTTGATGGCACTGCAGCTGTGCAAGGGATATTTTATGCAATATTCCTAGTTTCTGGCACAACAACCACATTTGTTTACCACTGAAGAAGCTAAGGTGGTGTTTGTCATGTCGCTTCTCTCTGGGAAGGCTCTGGGCTGGGCACCATCAGTGTGGGTAAGAGAGGATTACAGATGACTTTCTCTCTTTTTCAAGCCAGACTCAGAGATGTATTTGAACATCCCGAGGGTGGTAAGGAGGCAACCAAGAAATGTAACATTCATAAGTTGAATGCTGCGGAGCACAATTATGATGTTGGCAACAGAGAGTTACTAGACATGAAGGCTGCTCTTAACGAATGGAAGCACTGGTTGAAGGGAGTAAAACATCCTTTTCAAATACTGACTGACGATCACAACTTGGAGTACATTTGTTCTGCCAAGAGCTAGGCTGAATCTTCGAGAATGCCCTACTGACATGATGCATTTTCTGGATGTTACTGTATGCTGCCTCGAGTTCTTAGATGGATCCATACCTCCTTATGTTGTGGTCACCCTGGCATCCAAGCAACTATTGAATTTTTCCAGAACTATTTCTGGTTCTCTTATCTATGACAATGACACAGTCAACTTTGTACACAACTTTGACATTTGTGCAAATCTAAAATCCTCTAAACAACCCCCAGCATGCATTTTCAACATTTCACTGTCTTTTACATGTCATTGTCTGTTTTTCATCTGGTTATCATCCCCAATCCAATGGACAAACTGAGTGTCTCAACCAGGAACTAGAACGTTTCCTTCACTCACACTGCCAATTCAACCAAGATGACTGGGGTCAATTGGACTTGGACCAGACAGACCTCATCCGACATGTCCAGTACTCTGTCCATGTTCACTTCCTGGGCTACATCATTGGCCCCAATGGCATATCAATGGATCGGGTCAAGGTACAAGCCATTCACCCCTGGCCACAACCCATCACCCTAAAAGAACCGTAGTGCTTCCTGGGCTTTTCCATCTTCCATTCCACTCTTCTGAAACAACCACCTTTGCTCTTCAGTCCATCCTTTCTCCTATCAGTTCCATCTAGTGGACTCTGGACCAATTTTTTGCATGAACTAAAATTGAACTTGAAAACAATTGTTTTAAAATGACAATTGTTTTTAATAGAGTTGTCTCAGTCTCTGAAAAGCCTGTCTGATCTGACAACGAGTTGTATTACAGGCTTTCACATTCCTTTTTTGCTTGTAAACTCTTCTCTGGATGAGGTTTCTTTGTTTTTCAAATGAAAAATTGTGTGTTTGATTGGTCCAGACGCTACACAGCTAATGATTCCTCAGGTGGTTGCCTTTTTGAACAACCTATTGTTTGAAATATGACCTGGCAGCTCAAATTCTAAATTATAATTATACCCTTGTGTATCATGGTAAGGCAAGGAGGCACTTTTGAACACCGTTTTTTGTTTACTTGCTCAATAATCGATTTTAATTCAAAAATTCAAACTTGAATTATTAAAATATAGTACAGAATTATTAAAGCATTCAGTCAGTAGATAAAGATGCGAAGAGAAAAATCAAGTAAACAGTGCTTAAAATGAAACCAAACATTCACTGCATTAGATTTAGATTGTCAAAATACATTATGCTAAGTTGTTTGCTTACAAAAAGAAGGAGGCCTTCAATTAAAATAAGCTGTACAATTTCTTTAGCTACAGTTTAAACTTGTTAATGACATTTAAGTCAAAACCAAATGTATTTACATAAACACTTTGCCAAAATGGGCAAATAATTAAGTACCTTTGACTGTTCTTGTCCCTAGCTGTATCTGCAAATTGTGAGTGCTCTTCACAAAGCTTGCATACAAAAATGACTGAGCATTTCAGAGCAGCCACCTGTCAATCGGACAGTGCACTAATACTGATTTGAGTCTGTTTTTATTCCAATAGTTTCTGACTTGTCACCACAGTACCAGTAACTGACATCCCTACAACATATAAATTGCAGTAGAAATTGCATTTCATTACAGTATCTATTTTAGTGACCCTTTTTAAAAAAACATTTCCAAGTTTTTTTTTTTGTTCCATCGAGAGAGCCCATAATTATGCCGTGACTCAGCTATTGCCAATCCAATTTGTTGACCAATAATCTATATCAGTAACATGATTTTCACACTAACAAATCTATATATAGAGTATACGCACTCACACACAACCAATTGAAATATCAGTGGTAGAAAACTTCAAATAAAATAATTCAGTTTGGACATCTGGCATTATATTTGCTGTATGTGAGAATTTGTAGAGCATGGTTGCAGGCCCTCCAATCAAAAGCAACATACTGCGTTCATTAAGACTGAAACAATGATCATCACATTATCTGTATGAAACATAAAAAAGTAGCACACTACACTAGTACACGATTTGTAGTACAGGCTACAGTACAAAATATACCAAATGTGCAAACAATGGCCATGAAAAAGGCTGTTGCAATGCAGTCACCAAAAGCATGCATAGGAACATTATGAATCAAGGTATGTTCACGCCATATGCAAATTAACATAATTATGCCAGAAAAAAAAAATCTTACTAATGACAACAGGAACAAGAACCAAGTAATACTGCAAACTATAAGTCCACATACAACACAAGGGCACAAGGACAGGGCAGTGCTGGCAGATCTGGGGACCACTGGTGATCTGAAGGACATGCTGGAGCAGATGGCTGCCACAGCAGAGTGGAAGACCACCACAGTGGAACAGAGACAGGGAACCAAACAGACTCAGGGGCGTAGATGGCATAGACGGCCATAATAAAACAAGCAAGTAACACAGGGAGTTTAGGAATGGCACTCCTAGACATTACAAGCAATCAGGAGCAGGTGCTGCCAACTCTAGGGTAGACCACTGGGCCAGGGAGCACAGACACTATCGGACATGGGAATAGTTCTTGGGCTCAACATCCCCCACTGTGAATGGGGTCCACTCAGTTGTCTGGATTTGTCCAAAAAGTCATGGATATGGTCTTCAAGAAATTATGACCCTGACGGAGAAGCAGACACACTCCTGGTGGTAATGCTTCTGGCTCCATTTAGGGTTTGGTGGTCTGTAACACTGGTGAGTCAAAGATGGATGAGAGCAGGATCCATGTGCAGAATAAAGTTTATTAAAGGAATAATCAAACATGCAACAATTAAATACAAGAAACATGAGAAACCTAGAACACCATCAAAACCACCAGATAACACCCAAAAATGAATAACAGAAACACAAGGGCTTATATACACAAGGGTTAACAAGACTAAGTAGACACAGCTGGTAATAATCTGACTAATGACAAGGGGAAACAGGAACCAAGCAAAACTGCAAACTCAAAGTCCACATACAAAACAAGTAAAACAAGGGCACAGAGATAAGAACATGATTTTTTTTCCATCAGAAAAAAATTAAACTGAAAGAACTTAGGCTCC
The DNA here is from genome assembly GCF_001515625.1 of Sinocyclocheilus rhinocerous. Lineage (NCBI taxonomy): Eukaryota > Metazoa > Chordata > Actinopteri > Cypriniformes > Cyprinidae > Sinocyclocheilus > Sinocyclocheilus rhinocerous. The sequence continues at coordinate 290,703 of NW_015646349.1, read as the reverse complement.
GAAGTATCAGCTAAATTAATAAATCAAATGATGCGAGTTTTCTGTTTTCTTCATTATTTAACACTCACTGGGCATTTACAGGGTGATTGGCTTAAATTCTGTTGTCCCAAAGATGGCAGATTTCATATCATATACTTCCAGTTGATCCTGCACCAACTGAGCAACATCCACTGAGATTAATTGAAAAGGATAATAATAATAATAAATAATAATAATTTGTATTTACAGTGGGTACGGAAAGTATTCAGACCCCCTTAAATTTTTCACTCTTTGTTATATTGCAGCCATTTGCTAAAATCATTTAAGTTAATTTTTTTTCCTCATTAATGTACACACAGCACCCAAGGTCACTTTACAAGTCAGGTTTAAGGAACAGAAACAGATAAACATCAAAACCAGAAGACAGAACACATACCAAGAGCTGAGAGTAATATACAGAGACCATTTACAAAGTTAGATTAGAGATACATGAGAATGTAGATAAACATCCAAAACAGGGTATAAATTACAGACTGAGAACTGAAGAGTAATACTCAGAGAAAAAATGTGTTTTAAGAGGTTTTTGAAGGAGAGAAGAGAGGATGCTTGACGGATGTTTTGGGTAAGAGCATTCCACAATCTGGGAGCCACAACACTGAAAGCTCTAGATCCCATAGTCACCAGACGAAACTTAGGAGTGACTAAGAATCCCTTACTAGAACATAAGGCAGAAGTAAGTCAGATAAATATGTAGGACCAAGGTTATGGAGAGCTTTATAAGTGAGAATTAGTATCTTGTAGTTTATGCGCCAAGAAACCGGAAGCCAAAGAAGGTGATTCACAAGCTCTTTCTTGTGTGGGTAATCAAGCGAGCTGCAGAGTTTTGAACATATTGTAGTCGTTTGATATTATTAGCTGACAGGCCATAAAGAAGTGAATTACAGTAATCTAGTTGAGATGTGACGAAGGCATGTATAACAGTTTCAGCATCCTGCTGACTTAGATACAACAGAGAGAGAGCCAATCAGAATTACCTCAGTTTTATCAGAGTTAAATTTAAGGTAATTTGCCTCCAGCCAAAACTTAAGTTCCTTGATGCAATTTGTTAATGCAGGCGGAGGAAACACTGAGGTGGAAGGTGTGCTAAAATAAATAGTAATTGTATGTATTATTTTTGTCCTTTTTGAAGCTGGAAACTTTTAAACAACAATTTTATTGACTAGACAAAAGCAGCTCAATTATTCTTAAAACATCTGTTTAAATAGTTGTTTAAAATGCTGTTTAAATAGTTTTAGAAAGAATGTAGCATGTCACACCACGCAGAAGGTTCTCAATGTCATTTAACCATTAGGAGAATAATTGCTTCCTTGCTTTGTGCATGAAAGCTTGTTCATATTTGTTAAAATGGTGTTTCCTCAAGAAGTAGTTTCCAGTGATTTAAAAAAAAAAATTACACATTCTCCCAAATGGAGCAGCACAACATTTTCACTAAATGGATAAAACTTTATCTGTGTTTACACTTAACATCAATACACTGTGCACTGGTCTTTCCACTGGTCATATACTCCATGTCTCAGGTCACAGGAATCTCCCAATATGTCCTCCATTGGGCTTATACAAATAACAAATATTTTCCTTGGATATTGTGTTTCATAGTGGTCACGCTCCTCATAGCAGACAGAGTGACATTATTTAACAATGGAGCCAGTGACCTCAGCATTCAATAGCGAATTGCATGTGCCATGTGTCAAACAAATTTAGCATACGGAAACTTGACTCAAAGATGGTGTAAGGTGGACTTTATTTGGAGCTCTGTATTGCTTGTTGCATACTTGGACTGTAGAATCACCAGGGAGTTCACCTCAATCTGAAGTCTAAAGGATCAGGGCTACTTCAAGCATAAGACAGTTTTTGGGAACTCCTTAGAGACAAAACTGAAACATCGTTTCTGTTATCTACATGTACAAATTTAGAGATGGTATGGTCAGAATGCGCATGCACATATGCAAGCACACACTCATATATTGTTTTCACTAGCATTAAAATAGCAACTTTTAGAATTTATTAGACCAAAGCCATTAATGCATCACTCAACATTTCCAAGGGTCAACAAGAATCCTATTAAAGTTTGGGTGGCACATAATCTGGTAGTGGTGGCGGTACACATTCATTTCAAAGTGATTGAGTGAATGTCCTGAAATGCCTACCTGAAAGAAAGAAAGATATAATAATAATAAGACACTCTCACACTTAAACATACAGCACAAAACATTTAAAGATGAAAAATGATCACTAAATGTCTGGCTGCTGCAGCGTGCTTGTTGCCAGGGCAGCAGGTCAACAAAACAAAGTCAAGCTCTGTCCACACCTTACATCTGTGGTTAACATTAAAGATAGAAATGTAGGGATCTGTCTGCACTGTTGACTAATGGGTTTGAAAGGTTGGAGGAAAATCTAACAGGAGAAGACAGGTAACCTTTGCCTTAGGAGGATAGAAAGGTGTGGTGAGCAATAATCAGATCTCTGTAATTCTGTATTGCACCATCAGCTATCCTGCTGTGATGGTTTTGGGTGTTATGGATGAGTGAAAGGGACAGAACTGAATCAAGAATCACGAAAATCGCACTTCTGTTTTTAATAAATGTAGGGCAAAAAGGAATAAAAGTAAGATGTGGTGGACAGAGAAAAGGCAGTGAAAGAAAGAAAGAAAGAAAGACCAATAACAGTCTAGCTCTCTAAGTGGAAAGGGAGGTGCTGGCAGACTGTCAGCAAAAATAATGAGCATCATTTATGTATTTATTTACATTTTTCACAGCCTCATGTCTTGCATTGTTTTAAATATGTGACACAAGGTTTGCTTGATGTGTTTCAGGCTTTTATCAACAGAAACTGGGAAAGTCCAGAATAAACCACAAATCTTGGCAGTACCAGGCCTAACCACCTTTGAACGCCTGTAGGATGGATTGGAACCCCAAATGCAAGCCAGGCCCAATTGCCTAACATTACAGTCTAACCTCACTCATGCTTACATCTAAATGGTAGCAAATCCTTGCAGCCATGTTTAAACATCTAATGGAAGGCCTTCAGAGAAAAAACAGAAGCTGTTTGAAATGAACAACAGAAAAGCACATGTGGATATGGTATCTGGACATCTTCATACATTTAAAGGGGTCATATGATGCGATTTCAATTTTTCCTTTCTCTTTGGAGTGTTACAAGCTCTTGGTGCATAAAGAAGATCTGTAAAGTTGCAAAGACTAAAGTCTCAAATCCAAAGAGATATTCTTTATAAAAGTTAAGAGTCAGCTATGTGGAAAATAATGTGTTTTTTAACCTTAAACCGCATAAACACATTTCATTACACCAAATACACAAAATAATGTTCTTTTTAGCAGCATCATATGACCCCTTTAAACATAGCAAATAGTACATGTACCATTTTTGAAACACCAAAAAGTACTTTCATTAATTTTTATGATCTGCACTGTTATATCCACATTATTTCACCTGCACCTTTATGCTCAATTCATTCCCTACCTTCAAGTACAAAGTCTATAAAAGCCACTGTGTCTGCAGTCTTATGCAGCCTATTTAAGGGTTAATAGAGGATCTTGATTTAACTAAGAAAAAAATGTCTTAACTAAGAAAAAGAAGGAAGGAAGGAAAGGAAATAATAAAAGACATGAAGCTGAGTTGGCATTTTACCAATTTTGCCCAGCAGGTCAGTTTGTGTGCAATGTATATAAACATGGGTGTGTGGAAAGTTTGAAAGAATGGATTTCAGCCGTGTTAATTCTCCCGAATAAGGTTACTGATCCAGTTATAACCATGTCATAATAATACTGTTAATATTTTTATCCCCAGTGGATTTATAAAGGAATGATGGATGACACTTGTAACATTGCAGGCCTGTATTATTTTTGTTGCTCAATAAAGATTTAACATTTTAACATCTTAATAGCTAGTGAAGACCTATATGCAGACATTTATTTTATTCTCATGGAAAAACAGTATGTCCAGCTATAGATAGGCTCTATAAAAGCTGCCAGGGCCGAACATATCTGCAAGGTTTTTATTTAGCACAGGGGCTAGATTAACAAATAATCAGACGTCACCCAAACTAAATATTCCCTTTCACTTTAGTAATGCCTTTATGAATTTTTTCACTGATAAAATAGATAACATCAGAAATACAATAACAAATGTAGAATCTACAGCATCTTATAATTCAGTTTCATTCGTCGCAGCCAAAGAAAAACTGCAGTGCTTTACAACTACAGGACAGGAAGAGCTAAATAAACTTCTCACTGCATCTAATCCAACAACATTATTAGATCCTGTACCCACTAAATTACTGAAAAAGTTGTTACCTGTAGCAGAAGAACTGCTTCTCAATATTAACTCGTCGTTATCTCTAGGTCATGTCCCAACACCCTTCAAGCTGGTGGTTATTAAGCCTCTTATAAAAAAATAAAAAAAACTAGATCCTAGTGATCTGACAAATTACAGACCCATTTCAAATCTTACATTTATGTATAACATTTTAGAAAAAGTTGTGTCTGCTCAATTATGCTCCTTCCTGCAAAAAAAATATATATCTTATTAAGAATTTCAGTCAGGTTTCAGGCCCCATCATAGCACAGAAATTGCACTTCAGTCAGGATCTCTTAAGTCAAAAAGAACCCATAGACAAGCATTTAAGTCAACTTTTTTTTATTAGCATGTTTACTAAAGTTACATTTTTCGATTACAAAACTATACGGGTATTCAAGGGCAGGCTTTAAGATGGTTTAAAGCCTACCTGTCTGATCACTATCACTTTGTCTGTTTAAACAGGGAATCATCTCAATTAACGCCAGTAAAGTATGGAGTCCCACAAGTAGTGTTGGGGGTAACGCATTACAAGTAACGCGAGTTACATAATCAGATTACTTTTTTCAAGTAACTAGTAAAGTAACGCATTACTTTTTAATTTACAAAAAAATATCTGAGTTACTTTTTCAAAAAAGTAACGCCAGTTACTTTGCTTTCCCAGTTATTGACTGTGCATCTAGACGGATGTACTGTTACATCCTCTACAGTCAAAAATGTGGGTGTTATATTAGACAGCAACTTGTCTTTTGAAAATCATATTTCCCATATTAGAAAAACAGCATTCTTCCATCTTAGAAACATTGCCAAGCTGCAGCTGCATGTTACCTCTTTCTGATGCAGGAAAGCTAGTTCATGCATTCATGACCTCTAGACTGACATCACTGAATTCAATGATGAACTGCCTTTAACTGAAAAATTTGTGTTTACTATTGTCATTTTGCATTATTGACACACTATTTTCCTAATTAATGCTGTTCAGTTGCTTTGACACAATCTGTATGGTTAAAAGCGCTATATAAATAAAGGTGACTTGACTTGACTAGGTGGTTGTCCTGCATCTTCAATAAGTAAGCTACAGGTAGTCCAAAATGCAGCTGCTAGAATCCTTACCAGGTCAAGAAAATATGATTATATTACCCCGATTTTACGAGACAGTCCTCACTGCAGAACACAAGATCCAGGGGGCGAGGATGGATCCAGATCCAACTCCTCCCACCTTACACATAACTAAACCTACCCGTCTCCACCCCCTGATCCCTAAACCTACTCATCTCCACCCCTAAACCTACCATCTCCACCCCCTAGATGTGGATCCAACCCCGCCCCCTGGATCTTTGTTCTGCAGTGAGGGGCTACTGTATTTTACGGTCTCTGCGCTGGCTGCCTATTAAGTTCTGTATCAGTTACAAAATCTTACTACATACTAACCCCCTTCTAACCCCTGGTTATCTGATGCTCTTCGTGAGCATCGGTCCAAACTCAGGGCAGCAGAGAGAATCTGGTGCAAATCAAAAGATCCATCAGACCTGATTTTGTATCAGTCTTTGCTTTCATCTTTCTCTGCTGAAGTCCGTACTGCTAAGTCCTCATGTTTTCACAACAAGATCAACAGCGCTTCTGATACACGTAATCTCTTCAAAACATTAAATTATCTTCTCTGTCCCCCTCCACCTCCTCCTTAACAGCCGATGACTTTGCCACATTCTTCACAAAAAAACTAGAACAATCAGCAGCCAGTTCTCAGCTCCACACACACCATTATACAGGCACATGGTTTCTCCTACCATTGCTATGCTGATGACACACAGCTCTACTCAAACCAACCACATCTACTGCTAAAACTCCCCTTCTCCTTCTGTCCCCTCACTGATGCAGAAGTATCCAAACTTCTCCTCTCCAGCCATCCTACAACATGCCTTCTAGACCCAATCCCCTCACACCTTCTCCAAGCAATCTTCCCCACACTCTTACCAGCACTCACACACATCATCAACACATCTCTTCTCACAGGCATTTTCCCCACCGCATTCAAGCAGGCTTGGGTAACCCCACTGCTCAAAAGACCAACATTAAACACTTCACTTACTGATAGCTACAGACCTGTCTCTCTCCTTCCATTCATGGCGAAAACACTGGAACGAGTTGTTTTCAACCAGGTATCGTCATTTCTTTCACAGAATAACCAACTGGACGCCAACCAATCAGGTTTCAGAAGTGGACATTCAACTGAGACTGCGCTACTCTCAGTCACTGAAGCCTGTGGATTGCAAAAAGCTGATTCCAAATAATCAGTTCTCATTCTGCTGGATCTATCTGCTGCTTTTGACACTGTGAATCATCAGATCCTCCTGTCCACCCTCTCATCACTGGGCATCACAGGGATTCCACTTCGCTGGTTTGAATCCTATCTCACTGGTAGGTCTTTCAAAGTGACCTGGGGAGGAGAGGTTTCCAAAGCACATCAACTGCTCACTGGAGTTCCTCAGGTATCAGTTCTTGAACCCCTCCTCTTCTCCATATACACTACCTCACTGAGTCCCATCATACAGGCACATGGTTTCTCCTACCATTGCTATGTTGATGACACACAGCTCTATCTTTCATTTCAACCAGATGATCGAACGGTAGCTGCACAGATCTCAGACTGCCTGGCGGACATCTCATTCACCATCCAGTTAGGTTCATCAACAATTACCCCATCAAGTTCAGTCAGAAATCTTGGTGTAATCTTTGATGACCAGCTGACTTTCAAAGACCACACTGCAAGAACTGCTTGATCTTTCAGGTTTGCATTGCACAACATCAGAAAGACCAGGCCCTTCATAACGGAGCATGCTGACAACTTCTTGTCCAGGCCCTTGTCATTTCTAGACTGGACTACTGCAATGCTACTCTGGCTGGACTTCCATCATGCACAACCAATCCTTTACAAATCATTCAGAATGCAGCGGCACGACTGGTCTTCAACGAACCCAAAAGGGCCCATGTCACACCTCTCTTTATCTCCCTGCACTGGCTCCCAGTTGCAGCTCACATCAAGATCAAGACATTGATTCTTGCATATAGAACAGCCACAGGCTCAGCACCCTCCTACTTCCACTCACTTTTGAGAATCTACATCCCCTCCAGAAGTCTGAGATCTGTGAGTGAGCGACACTTCGTGGTACCATCACAGAGAGGCACAAAATCACTTTCCAGAACTTTTTCGTTCACTGTTCCTGGGTGGTGGAATGTTATCCGGAATGCTGAATCCCTGACAATTTTCAAGCGACACCTGAAAACTAATCTCTTTCGTCACCATTTGACTTTATCTTAAAAAAAATATTCTCTTTCCTTAATCTCTCCTTGTTTAGCTTGTACTAATCTGAACAATGCTTGAAACTTTGTATTGCAAGCAATTCCTGCGTTTATTTGCCTCTTTTTGATGAATCGCTTATTGTATTCCTCAATTGTAAGTCGCTTTGGATAAAAGCATCTGCTAAATATATAAATGTAAATGTACTTATAAGGCCCTTAATGGTTTAGCTCCTGCGTACCCAACTAGTCTTCTATCACGCTACAATCCATCATGCTCCCTAAGATCGCAAAACTCTGGAATCTTGGTAGTACATAGGATAGCAAAGTCCACTAAAGGAGGTAAAGCATTTTTGCATTTAGCTCCCAAAATGTGAAATAGCCTTCCTGATATCGTTCAGGGTTCAGACACACTCTCTCTGTTTAAATTGAGATTAAAGACACATAATGTATTCACATAAGCATTCACATAATGTATCTAATAACCTTGTACTTGTGCTATATCTGATTAAATGCACATTATCATTCTTTTGCTTGGATTGAACAGGTCATTTTTGCTTGGTTTGAACAGCAGCTACGCTAATTTTGTCTTTATTTGCTTCTCTGTTTCTGCCATGCAATCAGCATCCCGGGGTCACTAGGAATTACACAAGCTTCAGTCTGGATCCAGCCCCTACGAAGATCTGAGATAAATGAACACCTGAAAAGAGATGATGCCAACACCTCAGAGGACCTCAGATGATGCAAACCCTGAACCAACATACAAAACTACCAAATTTTGCTATAAGTTTGAATGCAACATATAATCGTTGCTGTTAATAGTGTTCACTGTCTGTTTAATTACGTCATTAACTAACTACGTGATTTCACTGTACATTTCTGCCATATGGACATTACCTTGACATAGTCACCACCGATAAGCTACTACTAAATATAATGTAGAAACTTAAATTTTCTGTAAAGATGCTTTGCAACAATTTATTTCATGAAAAGCGCTATACAAATAAACTTGAATTGAATTGAATTGAATTTACCGTCTCCACATGTGCTTCCTCCTGAGGCTGAGAATAATGTCACATCATTAAACTGTGGAGAAGTACCAAATTGTCGCAGTTTTAATGACGTACAGAACACAATGCCTCAGAAAATTCGATCTGCCTGTTTACATGACAGTTGCATTGGCACATATCTGATTTATATCTGATTTATTTCCACATATGAATGAGGCTTGAAACCAATCTCGAAATATCCGAATTCATGTGTTTTTTTCCCCTGTCAAATCGGGTCAAATCAAATCTTACAGTATAAATGATTTGTAATTATACAGGTTGTTACCCCTTTATTCCCCAAACGTCGCATATTATTCCCCTATACCTACACGGCAGTGGCGAGCGGTGACTTTTTTAACCGGGTATGCTGAGTGATAAGACCTCCCCAACCCCCCCAAAATCTATAAATACACATCTTTAAACCCATGCACAATATTCCCGCTGTCACCCAAAAAAGCCTATAGAATAGGCTAACTGTCCTCTTTCAAAATGTGCATCCCTGTCATTGGATTGCAATCGGATAAGGGGCGTTTGCATATCTAGTCTCAGCATGGCAGCTGCAGTGGATGGATAGACTACCAAAACGCGAACTATCGATCTGAAACAATGGCCTCAGCACCCGAAGGGGTAGGGATAAGGTGACCAGACGTCCCGTATTTCCCGGGAGTCACAATTCGTTGTCGATTAACTTAAAGTTAGTGAAGGCGGGATAGGCGGAATCGCGCTGATAGAAGTGCTCTCTCTCACGCACGTTCCACTTCTTCAGTTCTCATATACAGCGCACGATCAGTTCTCAGAGCTCAAATACACACACAGCGGTCCAAATGTCTATC
>NW_015646349.1:280276-280709 GCF_001515625.1 Sinocyclocheilus rhinocerous | reverse complement strand
ACTATTGTTGTTTGAAAACTACATATAAAATAGCTACCAAAATAAATGTTGGTAACTGCAGTTTGACTAAAATAATGACTAAAAGTAATGACTAAAAGTTGACAAAAATGCAATGACTTTTCGTCGACTAAAACTATGACTAAAACTTTACTCAAATGACTAAAATGTGACTAAGAGTATTAAGCATTTTCGTCTCAAGATAAAGACTAAGCTGAAGTCGACTAGTCGATTAGGCGGCGCAATCCCTAGTACATCATGATAAAAACTATGAGAAATTTATGCTGCGTCTTCGTTAACAAGAGGAGACGGGACTAAAATGTTATTTGAGGACTACCGGACATTCAAAATACATCTTAGGTTACTGTCTTGTCCTTCAAACTGTCCTGTCATTGGATTGCAATCGGATAAGGGGCGTTTGCATATCTAGTCTCAG
>NW_015646349.1:279952-280197 GCF_001515625.1 Sinocyclocheilus rhinocerous | reverse complement strand
GTCTCTGCATCTGCTAAATTATTTTTTTATTCCCAGTGAATAGGAGTTAAAATTCCCACCCGGGTGACACTACTCCAATAACAGACCATGCAAAATACCAAAAAATATTTAAAATATTGCAAAGTAACATTGCAACCTCGCAAACAATAATAAAATCAGAGAAGGACTTTAACTGTAAGCGACATGAGCATATGCAAAACAAAGGCAACAATATGATGTTTGTTATTATTACAATTTTATATAGC
>NW_015646349.1:279505-279866 GCF_001515625.1 Sinocyclocheilus rhinocerous | reverse complement strand
CAATAACGTATATCTTCAACATACGTTGTCTATGACCAAAAATAAGAAGATATGTTTTCAGTGGACTTTTAAAATTTGCTTTGCTTGAGAAAACAAAAATATACAGTTACAGTGTTTTTTTCTTTTGATGTAGTCAAGTTGGTTTTGCATCAAACACAATGTGATTTTTGGCAATCGAGATCTGACAGCAACAGCAAATTTTTCCGCTTGGGCGAGCGCTTCGCTGACAGCTTACCTCGCGCATTAAATCTGCCGCAGACCAGCAAATCACTGAGAACGCGCTATAATCATTGCAACAGAGCGGAGGCGAGAAAGCTGCGGAGAATCCGCTCGCCCGGAAGCAACCGCAACTGGTAGATTT
>NW_015646349.1:272715-279392 GCF_001515625.1 Sinocyclocheilus rhinocerous | reverse complement strand
AGTCATAGCAACAGAGCGGAGACGAGAAAGCTGCGGAGAATCCGCTCACCTGGAAGCAACCGCAACTGGTAGATTTAAAGAAAATTACTGCCGTTTGTCAAATAAATCATTGGACGTACTTATTCCTAACTCTTTAAGCTTTAAGTTACATTTCAAATGACAAGGGATCAACTTATAATCATGTTTATATGAATTATCCCGTGAACTTATTCTCTCAAATGGCCTGGGTATGCGGAGCATTCGCAGCTTATTTGGACTGCTGCCACTGCTACACGGAGGTATTGAATAGGTACACTATAATTACAAAAAAGTTACGCTGTAATTTCAGTTTACTTACGCAGTTCTTTGCAGGTTGAATATCTGGTTGTTACAACCTTATTACCCAAACGCAACACATTGTTCCCTTATACCTACACGTACATTCTTTATAGGTACACTATAATTACAGAAACGTACACCATAAATTTAGTATACTTACGTAGTTCTTTGCGGGTTGTAATCTAAAGTGTTACTGATTTTTCTCCCTCCCCAATTCTTGTTGGGTCACTCGCCAGTGGGGATGTCACTCGCCTTTGGATAGGTGCTCTACCAAGTAAGTTTGCTTGTGATTTAGACTAAGGATGTAGGTTCCCCCTCTGGGAGAGTGCCAACTTAAAAAGCTAAAATGCTAAAATTTGCTAAAAGGATTGTTAGGCTGTATTAATTAGGTCAACTGGAACCGGGAACACTTCCCATAACACCTGATGTACTTGTTACATTGTAAGAAGAATGGCATCTACGCTAATATTAGTCTGTTTCATTCTTATTCTGAGGTCACCATACCCACCCAGATCCAGTCTGTATCCAGATCAGATGGTCAGTGCAGTCACCAAGATCCGGTCTGTATCCAGTCCAGATGGTGGATCAGCACCTAGTTACGACCTACAGCCCTGAATGTCAACAGAGACCATGTCAACTAGAAGAGCCCCAGAGACAGATCTCCTGTGAAGACCTTGTCACCTAGACGCCCATTGGCACAAGACCACAAGAACCAGGCGAGTCCTCTGCTCAATCTGACTTGTGTTGCAGCCTAGATTTAAACCACACCATGCTGGTTTCATCTGGACAGAGGATAACTTGCCCTCCGACTGAGCCTGGTTTCTCCCATGGTTTATTCTCCATTTCTGTCTAAACTCTCCACGTCTAAGACTTGATCAATGCAAATTCCAATTGTTAGTTTCTGTCTCCATTCATAGGATGTTTATCTTGGTCTGAGTACTTAAAGAAAAGTTACAAGAAGATCAGCGCAATTCTGTAGCCAGATGAGCCCGTAGTATGGAGTGTGTCCATATGTCTAACTATATAATTGGCATAATACATGTTTACCTGACTAATAATAAATTGTTGCATTTGAATTGATTCTGTTTACTCTGAAATTATTGACTCTACTAGATCACATTGTATCCTTGTTACTTCATGTCTGTGTCAGATTAGTAATGGACTAAAATCCAGTGTACGTGGAGCATGGGACACGCCAACTGAGATTTTAGAGATCTGGCTAACACTTGGCATTAGTTCAAGTGTACTTAGACTGTAAACTGGATGTTGTTTGACCAACCTATATTTGGGTGGGCCTTACCTCTGTTTATTGTACCATTACTCTTGCTGAATTCAAGGCCTGTTATTTTCCTTCCTGGAGCCTGAAGAGGTCCCGTTACACTCTCCAGCTTCCTTCGAGTCTGCTAATTTGTTCAGTGTGCCCCAATGCCTCAACCTCACACCAACACTCATTCACGCGCCATCACATGCATTCCATTCACATCTGCAGATTTCAGATTTAATGGTTATCACTGATCTATGAGATTGTTTTGTTTCATTGTATAAACCTCTAAGTGCTTATTCAACGTTTTTGTTGTTTTCCCTTTTCTTTTTATTATGTGTAAATTGTGGAGTGAATGTGGGCACAAATCTGAAAGTGTGGACAAGGAGTAAGAGTGTGACGTAGAAGAGTGAAAAAAAATATTTGTTTGTTTGTTTTCCCCTTTTTTCTCCAAATCAGTACCCATTTGAGGTGATTGTTTATAGACACTAATAAATTGTAATTGAAGCCTCTTTGGTATATTTCTGTGTCTTTGGGTAACAGGTGGTTTATTCATAGAAAGGTTTGTCTTTGAATTAATGGAGGTTTTTATAGGCATTAAGTTTCTGCTTCAAAATCAATTAAGTGAGAGTCAAAACTCGCATTAAATTCCTTTGGGTCATAAAAATAGTCTTTACCTTATATCTTGTTACCTTGTTGCCATGAAAACCAGAGGCCTGGTTCCTCCTATAGTTAAGTTACTTTGCCATCTAGTTTGTGCATTGAGTGAGGGTTATCATACATTATTTGTTAAATATAACAAATAATTGCATGTCTGATCTGTCTCAGATACTACACATATGAAGAGTCCATACCAGACATACTGTACCTAAAGCAATATCTGATCCTACAGAGAAGAGAACACAAGTCCGAGTAAAAATGCATCATACTCGAGACCGGACTCGTCCAAGTACGAGTCCAAGTACCCCAACTCTACCAACATGTTCAGTATTTTTTTCCGCAAGGTGAGAGTAAATTGTCACAGTCACAGAACTCTCACGAGAGAACACGGGAACACAAACACTTAGATCACATTGTATCCTTGTTACTTCATGTCTGTGTCAGATTAGTAATGGACTAAAATCCAGTGTACGTGGAGCATGGGACACGCCAACTGAGATTTTAGAGATCTGGCTAACACTTGGCATTAGTTCAAGTGTACTTAGACTGTAAACTGGATGTTGTTTGACATCCTTACCTCTGTTTATTGTACCATTACTCTTGCTGAATTCAAGGCCTGTTATTTTCCTTCCTGGAGCCTGAAGAGGTCCCGTTACACTCTCCAGCTTCCTTCGAGTCTGCTAATTTGTTCAGTGTGCCCCAATGCCTCAACCTCACACCAACACTCATTCACGCGCCATCACATGCATTCCATTCACATCTGCAGATTTCAGATTTAATGGTTATCACTGATCTATGAGATTGTTTTGTTTCATTGTATAAACCTCTAAGTGCTTATTCAACGTTTTTGTTGTTTTCCCTTTTCTTTTTATTATGTGTAAATTGTGGAGTGAATGTGGGCACAAATCTGAAAGTGTGGACAAGGAGTAAGAGTGTGACGTAGAAGAGTGAAAAAAAATATTTGTTTGTTTGTTTTCCCCTTTTTTCTCCAAATCAGTACCCATTTGAGGTGATTGTTTATAGACACTAATAAATTGTAATTGAAGCCTCTTTGGTATATTTCTGTGTCTTTGGGTAACAGGTGGTTTATTCATAGAAAGGTTTGTCTTTGAATTAATGGAGGTTTTTATAGGCATTAAGTTTCTGCTTCAAAATCAATTAAGTGAGAGTCAAAACTCGCATTAAATTCCTTTGGGTCATAAAAATAGTCTTTACCTTATATCTTGTTACCTTGTTGCCATGAAAACCAGAGGCCTGGTTCCTCCTATAGTTAAGTTACTTTGCCATCTAGTTTGTGCATTGAGTGAGGGTTATCATACATTATTTGTTAAATATAACAAATAATTGCATGTCTGATCTGTCTCAGATACTACACATATGAAGAGTCCATACCAGACATACTGTACCTAAAGCAATATCTGATCCTACAGAGAAGAGAACACAAGTCCGAGTAAAAATGCATCATACTCGAGACCGGACTCGTCCAAGTACGAGTCCAAGTACCCCAACTCTACCAACATGTTCAGTATTTTTTTCCGCAAGTTGAGAGTAAATTGTCACAGTCACAGAACTCTCACGAGAGAACACGGGAACACAAACACTTGACGAAGCAACAAAACAATCTGGGAAATAAATATCAACAGCTGATTTAAATGAATAATCAAGTTAATTCTCAGCATTAAAATATTCCCCATTATGTGACTGCAACCTCTTAGGCCTTCTGCTATTTTCAATATATATGTTGCCTCTTGGTAATATTATTAGAAAATATGGGATTAGTTTCCATTGTTATTCTGATGATACTCAACTATATATTTCAAAAAGACCAGATTCAACTTCTAAATTATCTAAGATAACAGAGTGTTCAAAATGTAAAAGATTGGAAGACCAATAATTTTCTCCTATTAAATTTGGATACAACTATTGGATAAGATATTACTTATTGGACCAAAAAAATATATATATATCAGTACACAGAATCTCTTAGATTACAATTTGCATCTACACGGGTGTATTGTTACTTCCTCTACAGTCAAAAACTTGGGTGTTACTTTTGATAGCAACTTGTCTTTAGAAAATCATCACCGTAGCCATTAGATCCAGTCTGTATCCAGATCAGATGGTCACTGCAGTCACCCGGATCCAGTACGTATTCAGCCCAGATGGTGGATCAGCCCAGTCTGTATCCTGATCAGATGGTCACTGCAGTCACCCGGATCCAGTACGTATTCAGCCCAGATGGTGGATCAGCACATAGAGATGACCTCTACAGCCCTGAATGCCAGCGGAGATCAGGACAACTAGATGAGCCCCAGAGACAGATCCCCAGTGAAGACCTTGTCTCCTAGACAGCCACTGGGACAAGACCATGGAACCAGATTAGTCCTCTGCACAATCTGACTTTGCTGCACCCTGGAATTGAACTGCTGGTTTCATCTAGAGAACTGGCCCCCCGACTGAGCCTGGTTTCTCCCAAGGTTTTTTCTCCATTCTGTCACCGATGGAGTTTTGGTTCCTTGCCGCTGTCGCCTCTGGCTTTCTTAGTTGGGGACACTTCAACTTGATTGCACAGATACTATTTAAACTGAACTGAGCTGGATGATGACATCACTGAATTCAATGATGAACTGCCTTTAACTGAAAATTGAGTGTTTACTATTGTCATTTTGCATTATTGACACACTATTTTCCTAATTAATGCTGTACAGTTGCTTTGACACAATCTGTATTGTTAAAAGCGCTATAAAAATAAAGGTGACTTGACTTGACTCCTGCATACCTAACCAGTCTTCTATCATGCTACAATCCATCACACTCCCTAAGGTTGCAAAACTCTGGACTCTTGGTAGTACCTAGGATAGCAAAGTCCACTAAAGGAGGATTTGGTTCCCTAACTCTGGAATAGCCTTCCTGATAATGTTCGGGATTCAGACACACTCTGTTTAAATCTATATTAAAGACTCTTTAGCCAAGCATTCACATAATGCATCTCATAACCTTGTATTCCAGTTATATCTTGGTTTGAACAGCAGCTACACTATTTTTTTTTCTGTTTGCTTTTCTGTTTCTGCCACGGGATGGGCATCCCGAGGTAACTAGTAATTACACAAGCTTCAGTCTGGATCCAGCCTCTTATGAAGATCTGAGATGACCGAAAACCTGAGATGATGCCTAGCCCTCTGAGCACTTCAGATGATGACAACCCTGAACCAACATACAAAACTACCAAATTTTCTGTGAAGCTCCTTTGCAACAATTTGTATCATAATTCGGAAGTAAGCCTATGGGTGAGACTTCCGGTTGATTAGTCACTATAGACCAATTATAGGTTTGTAAACATTCAGGATGCGCGCGCATCATGGTTGCAGAAAACCCGGGAGAGATAGCCTTTACGGCTAGAGAATTTCACGGATAGGGGACAAAATAGGTTTAAAAAGATTATAAATTATATTGATTAGATGTCATTTTCAAAATGTTCTCCGCATATTACAAGAGCTTGTCAGCCAGCGATAAGCACTGTTATTCAACGAAATTGACATTAGAGAGTGGGATAGTCTTACAGATCCGAAACAGGGATGACGTTTTTTTGTGGGCGGAGCCTATCTGGAGGCAGACAATGATGGTTTTCAAGTGGCAGTCTATGGTGCCATGGAATAAAAGAATAAAAAAAAGGTAAATTTGATTTTATATTTCAAAATTCTGACTTTATTCTCGCAATTCCGAGATTATATCTCACAATTCTAATAAGGAAAAACAACTCGTCATTCTCTCTTTTCCCCTTGGCTCTTCTGGCTGTTTTCCCTCAGATTTGACAAACTCACAATTTTGAGTTAAGTCGAGTTATAAAGTCCGAATTAGAGATATAAACTTGCATTTGCGAGAAAAAAAGTCAGAATTGTGAGATAAAATAAATAAATGTTATGTAAAAATGTTAATATTAAGGTTTAAAGTAATATTTCTAATAGTAAGGTTTAAATAATATTTTATGCTGTAACTGTAGGACTAATACAATATGTCCCCTATGAACAGCATATGTAAATATTATGTAGACCAATTGTTTAAATCGAATTTATGCTTTAAAAGTAGAGTAATCATAACAGTTTTCATCCATAGTATGTCCATCTAAGCACAAAAATATATTTTTTCTTTTATTCCATGGATTTTACCCATTTATCTCCACTTGTTCCCAGTGTTTTTCTGCAACCACTATGCGCGCGCAGCTGCAAGTGACGTAACTGTGACGTCTACTCTGAATTGGTCTATAGGGAAATAATGAGCAGAATATGTGCAGTAAATGGTGAAACGGAAGGAGCCCAACGGAGCCAGTGGGACGGAGCGACGAGGTGCAGCCGGAGGAGCGGAGTCTTGAGGCGATGGCGGGTCGACGCCCGACCAAGGTGGATCTGGAGGGACGAGGGAGCTCGGTGGAGCTGGTGGA
>NW_015646349.1:257028-272511 GCF_001515625.1 Sinocyclocheilus rhinocerous | reverse complement strand
GGGCACTGGAGGGCGCTCTGGACTGGATTCGGGGACTGGAGCCCTCTTCTCTTCGGTGTGGCACATTCGCCGCGCCATACTCAGCTCACCCTCAGCTCACCCTCAGTCGCGGTGCAGGGGGCGGAGCTCCTCTCCGCGCTCACACCGTCTGCGGCTTTCTCCCTCGTGGCTGGCATTGTCGCTGGCTCTCGCACCTGGTCTGACGGATTCAGCTCTATGTTCGGGGCGATCCTCTGCTCAGTCGCTCGGCTTTGCGCTGGCTCGCCGCGGGAAATGGCTCTCCGTCAACGGTGGGCTCGGGCTTTAGCTCCGCACAGCGGGGAGATGGTGGGCTGAGCTCTGGGTCCGGAGTGGATCTGGGCATCTGGCGAGATCATCCTCGGCAGTGACGGTGAGAGGTGACCCGTTTCTCGCCAGAATCCACTCCACAAACGCGGCAAAATCCTCTCAAGGACCATCTTCGGACGATGACGCTCTGCACTCGATGTTTAGACTGGCGTTGTAGAACACACAGAGCGCGTCGTCCGGGTTGCTGGTGGTGCTTGCTAGCAGCTGGAACAGTCTAGTATGATCCTCGAGAGCTTTGTCCCCCTGCTCCAGCAGGAGGAGGAGGTATTCGGGGCGAAGAAGGGCATCCATCCAGGGAACACAACGGAAAAAAAGATACTGGGAAAAACGAGAAAACAAACGGAGCGGAAAGCATGGAGGTAACTGTTTTTGGATCAGGTCTTCTGTCACATCACGCTGTTAAGGGAACACGCTGGAGTCACAAGGAAACGTTTAGAATTTAATCACAAAATACAGGAGATAATCCACAGTAGGAGCTTGAGCCAACACACTTAGAGAACGAGTAGACCTGACAAACACAAACTGAACAGACTAGGACTTAAGTACACAGGGAAATGAGAATAATTAACTAAACACAGCTGGAAACAAATTATGAACTAATCAGGGAACCTAATGGACACAGGAAGGACCAAATAAGGAAACACAGGACCAGAAACAGGGGCAAAACACGACACAGAACAGTCCAGAATCCTGACAATGGTAAGACACATCCATTTGCAATATCAAGCAGCAAAACAAGCTGTTTTATACAGCTAAAAATAGCTGGACATGGATGAGACAGGAAGCCAGACCCATAAAATTTACAAATGGTCGCGTCCACTCTTACTGGAAGAAAAAGGTGGATAGTAAAAACTGCTATACTAATAAACATGGAAAAAAAAGTTAATTGACTGCTTATAGGCACTAGCCCCTTTTATTAAAGGGGTCCTATTATGATTTTTCACTTTTTGAATTTTAGTCAATGTGTAGTGTGCATGTTTGGGCATAAAAAAGATCTACAAAGTTACAAATCTCAAAGTCCACTCCAAAGGGAGATATTTCATTTTTTAAAAATCCCTTTTCAAGAACTACAACGAATGGCTCGTTTGGACTACAACGTTGTTTTCCAGGGTTTTTGTGATGTCACGAAGCGGCCCATTAGAATATCATTACAATAAATCCCGCCTACAGAAATTCGAATGGTTGGGAGGTGGGGAGGGGCAAGGTCGTGGTTAGAACGCTTGGTTAAGTGCATCAGGCAAGACGACGACGAAGAAGAAGTGCTGCTGTAGAGTCAAGTTTTCACAAGTTATTACACATGCACCTGAATGATTATGTATGTAAATATGTATGTTACAATTATGAAAACTTCTGAAACTGTATGAAAAATGCGGTTTTACAAATGCTAGAAACGTAGCTTTTGAAGGAAAGATTGCTATCAAATAGCACACCTAGGTTCCTAACTGATGATGAAGAATTAACAGAGCAGCCATCAAGTGTTAGACAGTGTTCTAGGTCAACACATTCTCACTCCCAACTCGTCACATATTGATGCTTGGTCAGTACCCCTTTAGCGTAATTTTTCGACGCACAGGGGTATCCTTTTAGCATCACTTTCTCGAAGTGCAGGGTCCTCCATAGTTTTCAGATGTTTGTCTTAATTTAATGGTTTGCATGCATTTGTAAAATATACAAATAATTTTATATAAATTTATACTTTCATTTGGGCACCTAACCTCACCCCTACCCTAAACCTACCCACTTCTGAACAATAGAAAACACGTAACAGGCAAATATAAATACAGTCACAGGTATTTATTGCAAAAACCGACCATAAAAAAGCAGTATAAAAGCATTACAAACAAGTCGTGTTGCATTCTTCTTCTGTCGTAAGTAGGGTTGGATACCGAAACCCGGTTGCCAATATGGCACCGGTACCTATGTAACCGGTATGTCACCTTTATTTATATAGCGCTTTTAACAATACAGATTGTGTCAAAGCAACTGAACAGCATTAATTAGGAAAATAGTGTGTCAATAATGCAAAATGACAATAGTAAACACTCATTTTTCAGTTAAAGGCAGTTCATCATTGAATCGATGTGATACCTCTTCATTCACTGCTACGAATTGATGGTGTCATATAAGTACGATTTGAACCATGCTAATGCACTTCCATTAATGCCAACAAAGTTTTCTAGTCTATGCAAGAGAATGTTGTGGTCAATAGGTATGTACTAGAACCGAATCAGAACGCAGATTTCGGTGCCTCATTTCGGTGCCACCAATGCTTGAGCGATCGATTTAAATATTTGTTCTCTGGTTCTCAGAAACGGACGTAAGGATCACCGGCACCGCACGTGAAAAATAATTTCCGGACTGAGAAAATTCACGAAGTCGGAAAGCTCTAATAATACAAATCCTACACATCTTTGTAGTAACGCAAGTGTCCATGTTGTTTTCTCATTCCGACTTAAAAGCACAACTTGGGAAATGAGAGCATCCGAGGAGCGCGTGAATGCAGCAATTACACTTGCTCTGATTGCAGCAGGTAGATACCGTTCTATACTGTAAAAAGCATATGGTAAAAAGGCTATGTCGATTTGTATGGCTATGTCGATTAGCAATGGATTATAAATATACTTAATTATGATGAAAAAAACAAAGATGGCTTGAATAACACAGATAAACTATACATTGTCGCAGTCGAGTGTTTATTGTCTTTGTTTTATCATTCAAAATGTTTATATCTTCTGTTTACTCAGTTACAGCCATAGCAATGCCTTTGTCCATATTAGGGATTTCCCGAGTTCTATTCCTTCTGTGATGCTCATGTGGAGTTTCTGCGCGAGGGTGCCCTCTGGCATTTTTTTAAGTATCGGTTCAGGCACCGTTTAGGCACCGGAACCGCTTTAAAAGTATCGATTTGGCACCGGTATCGGAAAAAACCTAAACAATACCCAACCCTAGTCGTAAGTCTTAAGTCTAAAATAAAATATTGTAAGTCTTCTGAAGACATACGATATCTTTATGCGAAGAAGAGAGTAAAACATTTAATGTTAATCGTTGAAAATGATCTCGCTCCATTAACGTGCTCACATCTCATTCAAAAAGATACTCCCATAGCATGACGCAATCTGTCACGAGACACACAAGAGCCAATAGCATTTCACAACCAAGGCTGACGTAAGGCTTCTTCTGGTGGCATTTTTTGAATTTGCACACAAACCGCACACAGGATCTGAGCTTTACGGCGGACGGAGATGGCGATCACCTTTATTCCTCTCACAAATCAATCATTTTGCCTCGGAAGACTTGGAATACTTTTTGAATAAATTATGACTGTAGTTGTATTTGTCTGTTGTATCTTGTGTTTTATTGACAAATGATAGGTTTAGGGGCAGGGGTTGGGTTACGTGCACATAAATGTGTAAATAGTGTAATATAAAAAAAAACTGTTGTGACTGTTTACATTGAAAAATCACACCCCAACATATATGCAATAATGGCAATATTATTACCCAATATATAATTGAATCATGACGATAAAATTCCCAGTGCCCCTCACGTTGGCATATTGATGCCAAGGGTTTCTAATTTAAAGCAATGGAGGACCCTGCACGTCAAAAAATTAACATTTTCCCTGAAAGTTATAACAGTTAGAATAGTTTGCAAAAGTGTGATAATGAACACAATGACGCTCTGAATGTGGACTAGTATGACATTTAATATCCCAAACAACCTCTGTATCCACACCTTTTCAAGGGAAGTAAGATCTTAAAGCACACACACAAGGAGGTATTATGTATTTTATGTTGTAGAATAAAATGCAATGATATCTTGATAAATAAATAATAGACAAATAAATATATAAATAAATATATAAATGTTGACTTGTATGATGGAATTGGAAATGATAAAACAATTCCAAAAGATCTTTAGATCTCCAAAAACACATCATCCCTTATCCCCATCCCTGACAAGTTATGCTGTCAATCAAAGGTCTGGCACATCACACCAAATGGTCCCGAAAGAAGAGGAGGCAGGCATGAGCATGGGAGGTGTGAGTGTGGCCACTCTGTCTTGCTTTGCAGGACAAAGGAGTGGCACGCAGTTAGCGTGATCGTATATTGTAACACTAACTAAAGGTTGTGGGGAAAATACATTAGCATAGTTACTTCAGGAATTTACAAAAAAAAAAACTTCTGGATTTCGGATTTAACATGTTAATATTAGTAATAATACAAAATAATTCACTTCAAACTGGCTACATCTGGTTCGTGATGTTGTTCTTTCCACCATTCTGAAAGAAGTCCAGTTGTAGAGTTCTTTTCCTCCTGGAGATGGAAAGTGCTCAGTCAATTGACCTTACAACAACTCCTCTCCCAACAATAGAAGAGGCCTGCGGAGACATTGAGGCATATGCATGTCGGGCATAAATTCAACATTCACACCATTCTTTCCTTGGATGCATAACTCAGGAAAATATATTGAGTGATGTGGATTAATTTCACTTTACAATCAGAAATAATATGCTTAATTAATGCATAATTTTCAGTGGTGTCTCTGCATTAGAAGGATTGTGGAGCAGATGGTGCTGTGCTGAAAAACGGCATTACATTATTCATTACATTATAGATCAAATGGCATTCAATTAGAAGATGTATATTGGGATTGTCAATATGAAATTAGTTGAGTTTATTGTAAGCTTTTGCCTTTTAAAAAAATTCTCACAGCTTGTCTGTTTAACAGAACTCTACAGTCTTATAGTCATTTTACAATTCTGAAAAAATACAGAACACTTTGAAAAGAATATATATATTTGTCTTTGGGACAAAAAGTAATAGTTTAAGGGATATACTGTATTTGCCATGCCACATTCTGTCTTCGCTGCAAAATAGTCACTAGTGACAGGCTTGGGATTGTATTCAAGCAAGGACTGTGCACACACTCTTGTTGTGAGCACTGTGAGGACATAATTTTCTTGCGGCACAAAAAAAAAATAGGCTTAGAGCATCTTGGATAAAAGAAAAAAAAAATGAGTGAACAAGGTCTCTGTGGCTCATCTACTTGACATGGTCTCTGTTGACATTCAGGGCTATAGAGGTCGTATCTAGATGCTGATCCAACATCTGGTCTGGATACGAACAGGTTAAAGAGATGGGTCTTTAATCTAGATTTAAACTGACAGAGTGTGTCTGCCTCCCCGAGCAGTGTTAGGTAGATTTTTCCAGAGTTTGGGCACTAAATAAGAAAAGGATCTGCTGCCTGCAGTTAATTTTGATATGCTAGGTATTATCAAATGGCCAGAGTTTTGAGATAGCAGCGGATGTTAAGGACTATGATGCGATAAGAGCTCACTCAAATACTGAGGTGCTAAACCATTCAGGGCTGGTAATTAGAAATATTTTAAAATGTATTCAATGTTTAATAGGGAGCCAGTGCAGAGTTGACAAAACCGGGCTAATATGGTTGTTCTTCCTGGTTCTAGTAAGAACTGTAGCCGCTGCATTTTGGACCAGCTGGAGTTTGTTTATTAAACGTGCAAAGCAACCACCCAATAAATCATTACAATAATCTAACCTTGAGGTCATGAACGCATGAATTAACATTTCTGCATTTGACATAGGTCATAATTTAGATTATTTAGATTATTAGATTATATTCATATTTAGATTAGATTATACTTTTAAGATGGAAAAATTTGGTTTTACAAATGCTAGAAACATGTTTTTTTAAAGGAAATATTGCTATCAAATAGCCCACCTAGGTTCCTAACTGATGATGAAGAAAAGAGCAGCCATTATGTGTTGGACAGTGTTCTAGGTTATAACATGCAGAGGTTTTTGGTCCGATAATTAACACCCCTTTTTTGTCAGAATTTAGCAGTAGGAAATTACTAGTGTTGCGAACACAAAGAATGGCCTTCTCAGCTGCCATAGTTGCAACTCTTGCGTCATCAGAACAGTGTGTTCAACGCACCACTGTTTCCGTTTAAAAAACGTTTTGCACCATTTTTGTCGGGGCTGAACGCAGCCCAGGTTCATCAACCACTCAGCGCACTCAATCACCAGAATTCTAATCAGTCACACCTGTCACGGATCACCTCGTCACCCAGCCAGCACTATATAAGCGCACACTACCCACCTTCTCAATGTTTGATCGCCCTCGTGGATTAAGGACTCAAAATCTGTGCTCTACTTACCTGCGATCTCGACTTCCCTCCTTCCAAGATCTCCTTTGTCTCCCTTGTGTTCTCCAGCATCTTTCTTGATCTCCTCACTCTTCACCTGCAATACTTAACCTGTCCCCAGCTGCTGGCAACTGCCATCATCGCATCTGGTAAGTGTGTGCTCTCCGACTCTGGTAAAGCAAAGAAAAGTTTCATCAGTATCCTCATTGATTACCCTAAGACTGTTTATTTACTTGGACTCTCCTGCCAGTAACCATTGCTACAAAACTGCTAATAAACACCTGTTGGTTTTAGGTATTTTCTTGCCTCCGAGTCTGGTTTTCTTTAACAGAAGACCAGACAATAACAGCATGAACCCGACAGGTGTGAATTCCTTCCAGGAGTTGGTGGATTCCCTCTGCAATGTCCTCAACACACCGGCTGCCACACCCACCGCACCCCCAGTTCCAGTTCCTGCACCAGCATCTTCTTCGGCTCCCATCTACACTGCCAGTCCCATGGTCAATCCAGCGGCCTACTCTGGCTTGGCGGATGAATGCAACCGGTTCCTTCTACAGTGTTTGCTCACCTCAGAGATGCAGCTGCATCGTTTTCCAACTGACAGAGCTAAAATCTCCTTCATTCGGTCTCTACTCACAAGTTGAGCACTCCAGTGGGCTGAATCTTTATGGCAGCAAGATGGACCAGCGACCCATTCACTTGAAGCCTTTACTGCCCATTTCCAAGAAGTATTCGGAAAACCAGTTGGAGGTTTCTCCAGAATAATTACATTGTCTACATCAAGGCAAGAGCTCCATTTAGGATTATGCTCTTCGATTCAGAAACCTAGCAGCTTCCAGTGGATGGAATGAGCACTACCTGTTAAAGGATGTATTCCATTGCTCCCATGGGACCGTAGGCTCGACAGGATGGGGCAAAAATGGGCTCGGGGAGATAACAGCATGGGAAGATCATCTGCCATCCTCGTCTCCATGTCTTCTGTCTGTAAAGACGACTTCTACTTGGGCTTGCTTACATGCATGTGATGGATGGGTGTAATTCAGTGCACAAATTCAGAGTATGGGACACCATACTTGGCTGCATTTCACTCACTTAATGCTTTATTATACAGGGCATTAATATTTATAACTCATAATTAAATCATTCACAGGTAACTAATATTGAAATTAAATGACTCATTAATGAAGTCTCATGAATAAATACGAAGTTAATAATGAATGAATAAATAAGCTCTTTTTGCATCATGACTTGAAGGTTTTTTTTTTTTTTTTACAGAGTGATATGATGACACAACAGTAATGAGTCTAAAAACAAATACAATGGCCTTCAATCTCACCATAACAGTATTTTTTTTTTTCTGCTTTTTTTTTAAGTTTGAGTTAAAATTGCTCACTATTTTACAGGTATTTGCATGAAAGTTATACTTCTAATTTATGCAGTCTACTTGGGCTTGCTTACATGCATGTGATGGATGGGTGTAATTCAGTGCACAAATTCAGAGTATGGGACACCATACTTGGCTGCATTTCACTCACTTAATGCTTTATTATACAGGGCATTAATATTTATAACTCATAATTAAATCATTCACAGGTAACTAATATTGAAATTAAATGACTCATTAATGAAGTCTCATGAATAAATACGAAGTTAATAATGAATGAATAAATAAGCTCTTTTTGCATCATGACTTGAAGGTTTTTTTTTTTTTTTTACAGAGTGATATGATGACACAACAGTAATGAGTCTAAAAACGAATACAATGGCCTTCAATCTCACCATAACAGTATTTTTTTTTTTTTGCTGATTCATGGTATAAATAAAGAATCCGATTTAATTCAAATAACTATAAAATAAGCTTTTTTTTAAAAGTTTGAGTTAAAATTGCTCACTATTTTACAGGTATTTGCATGAAAGTTATACTTCTAATTTATGCAGCTATTACTCCTTATAAATGAGTTTTAATGTATTTGTAAATTTATTAGTCATTAATGAACAGCTTTACAAGTTTTTACAAATGAAACCTTAATATAAAATGTTACCATTATATTATGTTTGGATTTAGAGTTTCTGGTACACTGTGAAGACAGGTAGGCTACATATAGAGCATGTTTTTGCGGTCTAACTCAAGCCACGCCTCCTCCAAAACACATGAACACGCACAGGCAGACCAGAGACAGCATTGGTGGAAGGTTGAATGGAATGCTG
The DNA here is from genome assembly GCF_001515625.1 of Sinocyclocheilus rhinocerous. Taxonomy (NCBI): domain Eukaryota; kingdom Metazoa; phylum Chordata; class Actinopteri; order Cypriniformes; family Cyprinidae; genus Sinocyclocheilus; species Sinocyclocheilus rhinocerous. The sequence goes on along the minus strand of NW_015646349.1, from coordinate 263,783 downwards.
TCAGGTTACCTCATGTCTCATTCACAGGTAAGAAAACATTACAGTACAAAGCGTACAATAACATTTTATCATTCAACATAAAACTGAAATGATGCACCTTATATCCCCAATTTCAGTGAAATGTTTATTGTGTACTTGCTCAATAATCTCTATATGCTCAATAATCATTAAAACAGTGGAAAATGTTTTAAAATATGGACTAGGAGAGTAACCAAAACTGTTGATTAAACTGTCAAAGGCTGAGAATAAGAGAGAAAATTTGTTAATTGGGATCAACACAAAATATTCTTAGATTAATAAACAATAATAGTGATTTTTAAAACTTTTTGTAAACAAGTCATTTTTACAGCAACCAAAAGAAAACATGGATGGCAAAGAACAAAATACAAAAGAATAGCGATAGCTCCAAGTTCCAAGAAAGAAGTTTAAAGAAAAAGATGTACAGTACCATAGTACTTGGTTAAAATATAATAAAGTACTTGTTTTTTTTATGATGTTGAATTTATAGCAGTTGTATTTTCAGACTAAATAAATGGAAGGGATTGATGACATACAGCATATTGTCAAACTATTGCCACCTCCTCTTCCTCGTCGTCTTCATCTTCATAGTAGCGATTCCTCTTGATCATCTCCTCTACAGTCAGGGACCCCTCAGCCTCCTCGCCATCCCAGAAGCCCACATCCTGGGATTTCCTATGGGCTTTTTCTTCCACAGTTGGAGAGCATGTGTCTTGGGAAGACTGGAGCTCAGGAGAAGTGCTTAAGCATTTCACCGGTTTTTCCTCATCTTCCACATGGCCTGTCGGAACCTCATGTTGTTGTAGCTCAGGCTCCTTTTTTGTTATTTGAGTCAGAGACTCTTTATTTGTTTGTTGTAGACCAGCTTCATTTTTTGTTTGCTGTGGCTCAGCCTCCTTTTTTGTTTGTTGCGTCTGTTTGAGAATAGAGGAGGGCATCTTTTCTGTACTATCAAGTTTGGCAGGACTCTCAACATTCTCCTTGGATTGGCTTTCACTGTCCTTTGTCTTTTCATCTGGGATTCTTTCCTCTTCTTGCACTTCAGTTTTGTCTGTTTTCACTTTTGACCGTGAACGAAGATCCTCCAGTGAGCCTCGTCTGACCAAAGCAACCTTGTGAGACAATTGTGACTCTTGTTTTGAAGCATTGGATAATGCCAAGCTTGGTGCCACAGAAAAGGGACGGCTCCGCTCTTTGAGTGAGGAACTACGTCGAAGACTTCTCAGTTCTGCTCGTTCAGGGCTCTGCTGAGCAGGTGGAGCTTCCTCCTCTGGAGGCCACTTTGCTCTGAAAAGCTTGGATGAACCCTTTCCAACTTCAGTGACTGGACTGGACTGGATGGAGCTTCCATCACTGTCTGCAGGAGGTGGCCACGCAACTCTCAGTTTTCTTGTTTCCACAGAAGGGGTTTGTGGTTTTTCCATGGAGCTGGTTGAGCTGGTTTGACTTTTTGTCTCTAGAGCTCCAGCGAGGTCAGTTAATTTGACCAGTTGTGACTCCTCCACTTTAGGGCTCAACCGTTCTGTAGGCTTCACTAACACAGTGTCTACCACAAAGGGCTTTAAGTTTTCATCTCTCTCAGGTTCCTCTTCGTTTGTTCGTGGTGTCCACATTTCCTTATGTGGTCGATGGCCAAATCCCTCATCATAGTTGCCCTTAGACTTGAATAGCTGGCTAAAGTGAGGTTTACAGTAGATGTCACCATGTAGGGAAGCATAAGTCCCCAAACTGAAATAAACGGGACACGAAAGAAGACATATTATTTCCATATGAAGGATATCTAAAATCTGACCTCAGTAGGTTGTTGAAGTTTACTAATATTGAGTAATTATTTTAATACATAGACTGAGGCTGTCTAAATGATAAAACTAGTTTATTAACATTGTTTAATTGAGTTTGCTTTAGTTTGTATTATTTAACATTTAAAATGTTTCATTCATAATAATGTTTAAAGGCAAATCCAACCTCACAGAACATAAACATAACAGTAGCAACAGGTAATACATAATGAAAATAAATCATTTATAACAACAATGTCTGCTTCACTTTTCAGCTTTAAAACACCTTTAAACAAACCTTTGTACCTCCCATAGACTCCAGTACCTATTTATATACAGAGACAAAATTATTGTTTGTGGTAAACTGACAGCTTAAAAAGAAATTTCCTTTTATTCTGATATAATACTAATAATTCTTATACGAGTAATAAACTCAGCAAAAAAGAAAATAAATTCAGAATGCTGTATTTTAAAGATAATCTTGTAAAATCCAAATAACCTTTTCAGATCTTTATTGGAACAGGTTTGAACAATGTTTTTCATGCTTGTTCAATGAATCATAAACAATTATCGCACATGCAACTGTGAAACAGTCCTGAAGACACTTATTGTTCACAGGCAGCAAGCAATTATGGTTACAGTTACAATAACTTAGGACCGTAAAGAGACCTTTCTATTGACTCTGTAGAAATAAAAAAAGAAAAAAAAGATGTCCAGGTCCCTGATTACTCCCGTGAACAGGAGTCCTGCTACAGGGAGACTGAAGGACAGCTGATTGTCCTTCAAGTGACAAACCATGTGACCTCCCAAAAATGTCTGGGAGCTTGCAAATGCCTTGTTGGAAGAGTGGAGTCACACCACATAGCAAGATCTGGCAAATCTGGTGCATCTGTTTGTCAAATGTCTTTGAAACTCATGTCCTCTGTTTATGTTTACTGATAAAAGTGAAACTGATCAATGTAAATATATGAATAAAAGCTTAAAGTAGTAGCTCCGTAGATTGGCAATAGAGGGTCAGAAATCTCTATTCAAAATATCGTCCTTTGTGTTAAGAAGATGAACAAAACTCCTATGAGTTTGGAACAACATGAGGGTGAGTAAACAATAACAGAATTTTCATTTTAGGGTGAAATCTCCCTTAAATTGTATTGAAACCACAGAATATTCCTTAAGAGATCATAGTAATTTAAAACAAAAACTGACCTGAGTTTGGTACTACAAAAGGCACAGCGGAAGCAACTCTTGTGGTAAACCTGCTGATTGGCAACAAGTTTCTCCAATGGGTAAACGGTCTTTAGGCAGGACACACATCTTTCATGGACAGGCAGATGAAGTTTCTGTCCAGAGAAACACAAGAGTTATAACCATCTTATCAGCAATGAAATTCAGTATTTAGTATGAATACCAGACTTCTATGGTATAAAATCTCATGTTCCATACTAGCAGTTAACAGACTGTCCCAAAATCTTTGAAGGAATTTAATGTTCATATTCTATTCTCTACCACAGACAAACTGTATTGTTTTTGACTTTGTATTTGACTATTACACTCAGGTCCGGAAGTATTCGGACACTGACTGCGTTTTTGTGCTTTTGCCTTTATACACCACTACAATGGATTTGAAATAAAACAATCAAGATGTGATTAAAGTGCAGACTTTTAGCTTTATTTTAAGAGGTTCCACAAAAAAATATGACATTTACCATTTAGGAGTTACAACTATTTTAAGCAAAGTACCTCCATTTTCAGGGGCTCTATAGTATTTGGACCGTTGACTAAAAAGAGGTTAATTGACCAGGTGCTGTCCATTCCCTCGTTACTTCAAGAAAAATTAAGCAGATAAAAGATCTGAAGTTGAAATAAGGCATCAAATTGGCATTTGGAAGCTGTTTGACTGGAGCTACCAATATGAAGTCCAAAGAGATCTCGATGAAAGTGAAGGAGACCATCCTTGAGCTGAAAAAACAACATAAATCAATAAGAGAGATAGCAAAAACCTTAGGTGTGGCCAGATCAACGGTTGGCTACATTCTCAAGGGGCGCAAGCCCATGTGAAAAGTTTCACATTTCGCTGCATTCCAAAGTTCAAGCTTGGTGAACTCTGACCTACGAATTCACATCACTTGAAGTCGTGTGACCAACAGCAGATTGATACGTCACAGCATGACCTTTGTAGCTGGATTTAAAAGAACATACATTTAAAACAGCAGCACTGCAGGAAAGTGGAGTAGATTGTACATTTTTACATTTTATATGAATTATTATATGTTATGTGTTGAATTTAAGTTTTTAAGATGCTGCATAGTGTGACGTCATATGCTACAAAAACTGATAGGAAGCAGTTTCACAGTGCAGATGGATAATGACCCTAAACATACTGTGAAAGGAACTCAAGACTTTTTGAAGGCAAAGATATGGAATATTCTTCAATGGCCTGATCTCAATCCAATAGAGCATGCTTTTCAGTTACTGAAGACAAGACTGAAGGCAGAAAGACCTACAAACAAGCAGCAACTCAAGGTGGCTGCAGTGAAGACATGGAAAAGCATCTCCAGGGAGGAAACTCAGAATATGGTGGTGTCCATGGGCTCCAGACTACAGGCAGTCATTGACTGCAAAGGATTTTCATCCAAATATTAAAATTGTGCTTATATTTACAATTATGTCACTTTGTCCAAATACTACTGAGCCCCTGAAAATGGAGGTACAGTAGTTTGCTTAAAATGGCTGTAACTCCTAAATGGTAAATGTCATATTTTTGTGGAACCCCTTAAAATAAAGCTAAAAGTCTGCACTTTAATCACATCTTGATTGTTTTTTTTTTTTCAAATCCATTGTAGTGGTGTATAAAAGCAAAAGCACAAAAAACTCAGTGACCGAATGCAGGTAGAAGTAAGCTTTTGTGTTTTAGATAAATAGAAATGAGTTTGCAGGCCACAGACCCTGGCCACTTTAGGAGGCTCCTTGTTCTCTGCTACAGGAGTTGCCCCACTAGGGCTCGATGTGTGTACATGCTCTCCTAAAGGAAACACAAATAAATGACAGATCACTACATACTCTACACTACTGTACACTATATACTGTACCTATCTTTAGCACTAGAGAGCAATATCATGAGACAATGATTCATTTTATGTCTTAGCATTGCAAGCATGTGAAATTAAAGAAAATTGTAAGGTATGTTTATTTGTTAAACAATTACTTCCTCATTCACCATGTTGGTCTGGGTTTTCTTTTCTTTTAGCTTTCATAGTTTTTAAGTTTCATAGGTTAAAGGCATATAACCATAACTCACTATTTATAAAATCAGCTCATAGTTTCAGTTTAGAATTGTAATAATAAAACAATGGACTCACCATTGATCTTTGTGCAGTTTGACTCAGGGAGTGTGCTCTGTATCAAATCACAGAGAAAGAAGAAACAATTAAGTAAACAGGAGTCTTGTTAAATCTTAAGGTAATCACAAGGTAAACAATTTAATATTTGACAAACATATATTATACATAACATCATGAAACATTCACCTGTAAATTATGTGTAAATAGTGTAAATAATATTAAATTCAGTATTAATACATCATTGAGAGATGTTTGTCTATTTAGTTTATTTAGACTAGATTTAGAAGGAAATCAGAATGTACCACTATCTGTCTATCACCAGCAGGTGGCGAAATCTCCTTATGATCCATGGAGGGAACACTTTCCTCTGTTTCTGACTGGTTTGCCTGAAACAAATTGCAATCACTTCAAATCAGCATACTTTAAAAATAATCCAATAATGTATAAATAAATCAACATAATGCATATGTTACATGTGTCTTACCACACATTTTCTCACCCTAAGGGATTTACAGTACCACCACACTATCTTCTAATTCTTGAATGTATATGCCCTTGATTATTGGAAGTTTATTATTATTATTATTATTTGCTGTGGCATTAGTTGTTCTGGAAAGGATGATGAATCTGTGAAAGAGGATTCTTAAACTCTGCAGTTACATCATTCCTATCATGCAGTTCATTTTCATGAAACCGTAATTTGAAACCGTCATGAAAACACTTAGTTTAGCATGGTAATGAATATGACAGTGTTAATTTATTTGGTCTTAGAGAAACGGATCTGCTAGGCTGCTGCTGCTTCTGTTGATTATTGCTGAAACTGCAAAACAAGTACAAAAACTTGCTATTGCCAATACACAGACACACTGCTGTGGGTATATAAGACATACTGCTGCTGCACAAATAACATACATGAAATTGCCCCTAGCAGATACCCCTATACAGGTGGAGCTGGGGGAGGTGGATGGTTTTTGAGAGGGTTTCAAGAATTGCTTAAAGCAAACACTGAACCGAACAATTTAAATGTTCATTAGCAGGCTAATTGACTACAGATGCAACAGACACCAATCAGCTTGTGCCATGTGGTGATAATGTGATAGCTAGCAAGTTGCATTAAGGACCTATCAGCCTTCGCCATCTAGTGTTTCATGACAAAACTAGATTTATGTTACAAAGAAGAAGGTTTATATATATATATATATATATATATGATAGTGTTTAGTGTTTAGTGAACTTTATGAACTACTTTACGATCACAAGATCGACACTATTAGGTTAGCTTTCACTGTTATACTGATGATACTCAGCTCTATATTTCTTTGCGGCCTGGCAAAACATAACAATTTGAAAAACTAACAGAATGCGTAGTCGATATAAAAATCTGGATGACGAGTAATTTCTTACTGCTATATTCTGAAAAAAACAGAGGTGTTAATTATAGGACCTAAAAACTCAGCATGTAATGACCTAGAACACTGTCTAACACTTGATGGCTGCTCTGTCAATTCTTCGTCATCAGTTAGAAACTGTGAAACAAATATAACTGTGTGTTATCACTAAACAGTTATAGAACTAGTGTGCTATTTGATAGCAATCTTTCCTTCGAAAGCCACGTTTCTAG
>NW_015646349.1:242532-256929 GCF_001515625.1 Sinocyclocheilus rhinocerous | reverse complement strand
TCCAGCTGGTCCAAAATGCAGCAGCTAGAGTTCTTACTAGAACCAGGAAGTATGACCATGTTAGCCCGGTTCTGTCAACACTGCACTTGCTCCCTATTAAACATTGTATATATTTTAAAATCCTGCTAATTACTTATAAAGCCCTGAATGATTTAGCACCTAAGTACTTGAGCAAGCTCTTATCGTATTATAGTCCTTCACGTCCGCTGTGCTCTCAAAACTCTGGCAATTTGATAATACCTAGAATATCAAAATCAACTGCGGGCGGCAGATCCTTTTCCTACTTTCATACTACTAGACAGATCCCCAGTGAAGACCTTGTCTTCTAGACGGCCATCGGACAAGACCACGGAACCAGATGAGTCCTCTGCACAATCTAACTTTGCTGCAGCATGGATCAACCTGCTGGTTCGTCTGGCCAGAGGAGAACTGGCCCCCCCGACTGAGCCTGGTTTCTTCCAAGGTTTTTTTCTCCATTTTGTCACTGATGGAGTTTTGGTTCCTTGCCGCTGTTGCCCCTGGCTTGCTTAGTTGGGGACACTTAATTTCCAGCGATATCATCAACTTGATTGTACAGATACTATTTAAACTGAACTGAGCTGGACGATGACATCACTGAATTCAATGATGAACTGCCTTTAACTGAAAATTGAGTGTTTACTATTGTCATTTTGCATTGACACACTATTTTCCTATTTTGATACTGTAAAGCTGCTTTGACACAATCTGTATTGTTAAAAGAGCTATATAAATAAAGGTGACTTGACTTTAGAGAATTTCAGGTGTAGCTTTTTTTAGAAAAGCAAAAAACTCGTTGGGAATCATTAGGCAATTCTTGATTACCACAGGATAAACACCTTAACATGTGCAGTATAAAAATGACATGCAAAACACTGTTTTACAGTTTGATTTTGAAGGGAACAAGATGCTGCATCATGGTATTGATGCTATGTGAATATTTCAGATGAGCCAGTGTCTGAAGCACTTGTATAAACTTGCCAACCTTGATTGGCTATGGCAGCCATGTATCTGGTGCACCAGCATAGTATAAAGTACGGAAGTTCTGAGCGGCCATGAAGTATATTTTTTTCTTTCTTGTTTTCTAGTGATCACGACTTAATTTTCTTGATTACCACAGGATAAACACCTTAACATGTGCAGTATAAAAATGACATGCAAAACACTGTTTTACAGTTTGATTTTGAAGGGAACAAGATGCTGCATCATGGTATTGATGCTATGTGAATATTTCAGATGAGCCAGTGTCTGAAGCACTTGTATAAACTTGCCAACCTTGATTGGCTATGGCAGCCATGTATCTGGTGCACCAGCATAGTATAAAGTACGGAAGTTCTGAGCGGCCATGAAGTATATTTTTTTCTTTCTTGTTTTCTCGTGATCACGACTTAACGAGTTGTTTTCTAGTGATCACGACTTAATTTTCTTGTGATCAGGACATAAGAAAAGTTGTTTTCTCGTCATCACGACTTAATTTTCTTGTGATTTCGACATAACAAAAGTGGTTCTTTTAACAATGATTGTTTGATTTTTAAAACACAATGCATCGTGAGTCTACTGTTACTATAGTAACGAACACAACCTTGATGGAGACATTCTAAAATGCTTAACCTGCATTAATTGACCATTCGCAAAGACCCACCCTCTTTAGTTACTGTTGCTATCCCCGACAAACAATGCTGCTCTTACACTACAAACCATGTTCTCGCAAGGTGAAAAATACATCGCAGAGTAAAGAGGAAACTGACAACACACCGACAAAGAAGACAGAGCAGGTTACTTCTGGTATGAAACAAGGTCTGAGGACTCCCAGCTTTCAAATTTTGTAATTTTTAAAGAAATTCAAACAATAAATTCCATTTTGTGGCTCTTTAATGAGTCGTGACAGATCACTATATTGCCTCAGTTCAAACACGTGAGCCGATCGTCTTTTCATATTTACGTAAAGCACGAAATGAACATGAATAAACATCAGAAAGTGTATTTTAACCACGGAACACACCATTTTTCAAGTTTAAGTCCACCGAAGTTAATCTACTCTTCTGTCTGATTTGTAGTTAAGGCTGGAAGGGATACACCTGCGGCTACTGGGCATGTGCATTTACATATTTTCCGAGCCAACAATATAACGTGAAACCTATGAAAATGGTTTTAAAAAGAACATGGCGCCCTAGTTTCATCACTTTAGAGCAGTGATCCTCAAATCTGGCTCGCGAGATCTCTAACCCTAATCAAACACACCTGAGTTTGCTAATCAATGTCTTCAGGATCATTAGAAAATCACAGGTAGGTTTGTTTGATTATAGGGTTGGAGCTAAACTCTGCAGGAAAGTGGATCTCGTGAGCCAGATGACCATCCTTTTGTAGTAAAGGACCTGTCATAGTTTAATGAGTGGGAAGATGACATGAAGCGACGCGAGGTTATGCACACATGTGCATACACAGCTCCCAATTGGGGCGAAGTTCACGGATTTTGTCGACAGAATGATAAGAGTACACGTTTTAACATATTATTTTATTATTTCACACTCAGTATTTTAACTTTAGCGCTGCAAGCCATGCATACAGCACCGGTTTTCTGGTACGCAAAACAATTACTTTAAAGGAATTCCTTAGCTTATTGCCGTTACTGTGGCAGCCAACAACAGCACAGCTTAACCCTCCGCACATATTTATATTTAGTTATATTGAAAAAGTTTAAATTCAGTATATCTTTTTTACCCCGTTTTAACATGGATTTCTATGGAGACCGGCAGTAGATGTTGGGCCAGATGGTGGATAGCAGCGGCGGCACATAATATCCGCGTTCTGATTGGTCAGATCGCCTGTCAATCAAGCACTTTGCGAATGGTCAATTGAGAGATTTTTTAAAAGACAAAACTCAGTATACACATTATTAGTAATGCATACTATGTACAGACAAGAAGATGAGCCCATAATAAGAACACAATGCGTTTTAATTCAGCGTTAAGTGTTTTCCTCCCATAGAATACCGTAAGGACAACACTTAACGTGGCTTAATGCGTTAAGGCAGTGTTTTTAAAAGACCAAACTCAGTAAACACATCATTAATAAAGCATTCTATGTACAGACAAGCAAATAAGCCCATTATAAGAACGCAATGCGTTTAACGCGTTAAGCATTAAATTGTGAGGGGACTTGTGAGCATGGGTATGAGAAGATGCCTTGGGTTGAAGAGTTGCTTGAGAGCATTCTCTTCCCTGGTGTGGCGTTTGTCCTCTAAGCCATGTTAAAACTACATTGCGGATGGTGGGCAAGACTTACACAGCGGTGGTCTAGGTTGGTGGAGCCCTGCAAACCATGCTTTTGCCATCCCTGTTGAAAAACCAGCATATGTTGGGTAGGTATGTTTTGTATTAAACATCGTATAAATTTTAAAATCTTGCTTATTACTTATAAAGCCCTGAATGGTTTAGCACCTCAGTATTTGAACGAGCTCTTGTTACATTATAGTCCTCCACGTCCGCTGCGTTCTCAAAACTCTGGCCATTTGATAATACCTAGAATATCAAAATCAACTGCGGGCGGCAGATCCTTTTCCTATTTAGCGCCCAAACTCTGGAATAACCTACCTAACATTGTTCGGGAGGCAGACACACTCTGTCAGTTTAAATCTAGATTAAAGACCCATCTCTTTAACCTGGCTTACACATAACACACTTATACATTTCTAATATTCAAATCCGTTAAAGGATTTTTAGGCTGCATTAATTAGGTCAACCGGAACCGGGAGCACTTCTCATAACACCCGATGTACTTGCTACATTGTTAGAAGAATGGCATCTACGCTAATATTAGTCTGTTTCTCTCTTATTCCGAGGTGACCGTAGCCACCAGATCCAGTCTGTATCCAGATCAGATGGTCACTGCAGTCACCCGGATCCAGTCCGTATCCAGCCCAGATGGTGAATCAGCACCTAGAGAGGACCTCTATAGCCCTGAATGTCAGCGGAGATCAGGACAACTAGATGAGCCCCAGAGACAGATCCCAGAGTAAAGACCTTGTCTCAGACGGCCACCGGGACAATACCACAGGAGCCAGTGAGTCCTCTGCACAATGTGACTTTGCTGCAGGCTGGAATTTAACTGCTGGTTTGTCTGGCCAGAGGAGAACTGGCCCCCCGACTGAGCCTGGTTTCTCCCAAGGTTTTTTCTCCATTCTGTCACCGATGGAGTTTTGGTTCCTTGCCGCTGTCGCCTCTGGCTTGCTTAGTTGGGGACACTTCATTTCCAGCGATATCGTTGACTTGATTGCACAGACACTATTTAAACTGAACTGAGCTGGACGATGACATCACTGAATTCAATGATGAACTGCCTTTAACTGAAAAATTAGTGTTTACTATTGTCATTTTGCATTATTGACACACTATTTTCCTAATTAATGCTGTACAGTTGCTTTGACACAATCTGTATTGTTAAAAGCTCTATATAAATAAAGGTGACTTGACTTGACTTGACTTGAAGCATGGCAGCTGGTTTGAGCTAGTTTAAACTGGCCATGTGCTGGTCCTAAGCAACCAGCTCCTGCTCAGAACCAGCTCATAACCAGCTTATTAGCAGCTCAGGACCAGCCTAAACCAGCTTATGACCAACTAAGGACCAGATAAAACCAGCTCAAACCAGCTGCCATGCTTCAAAACATACCTAACCAGCATTTGCTGTTTGTTTTTTTTCAACAGGGATTTCCTCTTAGGAGGACTGAGGGTTGAGTGGAGAATGGATAGACCAGAGGATAACTCTCTTTCTCCTGCAGCCTCTTCCAGTTCTTTAAACTGGATGTTAAATTGTATGCTCTCCTCGGTTGGGTTGCTTTTAAGAGTTTTTTAATTGGCAGAGATCTGGTGACAGCTTAGGTTCTGGTGTAGTAGTCTGCTCCTTCCAGATTGGAAGTCGTTGGCAGCAGCAGCTGTAGCTCCAGCCTCCCTGGTTAGGTCTGCCTCTAGAGGCTTTAGTCTATAGATTTGGTCTTGAACCAGTCTGTTTGTAGGAGCATCCCAACTAAAGGGTAATGAACTGTGGAATGAATCTGTTCCTCTAGGCACTAAGTTGGTCACTTAGTTTTCATCAATATGGCTACAGCCTGGTTCGCTACAGTTGATTTCACAGCAAGTGAGCAGGCATTTATTCAGTATGGCGCAGTGGGAATTAACGTTCCCATAGCGTCAAGACCATGACACAGCATCAAAGTTCTCTTCGAAAGGGAACGTCTTAGGGTTATGTATATTTCAGATGGAAGATGGAAATGAGACTGCGTTTCATTGCCATACTTCAGGCATGCATGCGCATCTTCCTTCAGACAATTTAAATACGATGAAGTTTTACGTAGGCACACTTTTTCAAGATTGGTGTGTTTATGCATGTCCTTCAGACACTGGCTAACATGAAGCATTCTTTAGCAATTAAATAAATGAATTATTTTCAGCAAACTATCAGATAAAATGTTATTTGTATCTGTACATGCTGTGGACTATACACATAGCAAACATACTCACAGAGCGTGGCACAGTAAAAGAAGCCTGTCTGGTGACCGCTAATTGATATTTCGCCATCCTGTCCTTGATAGAGGCACTGCGCTTCAGACTGGGCGTACCTATGACAGAATTCATTAATTTATTCATTTATTTATTCATCCATCCATCCATCCATCCATCTATCCATCTATCTATCTATCTATCAAATAATCTTCCTTCAGGAACTAGACATTATACAGAGAGATGTATTTTGTATTTACCTTTGTTTCCCATTTGTGTGTCCACATCCTCTGAGCTGCTGTTCACTTCTCTTTGCACCTGAGGAATTAAGTACAAGCCATGTAAATCAGCCACAGACTGAAAACATCTTCCTATAAAATTTGACATTCAAATTTGTAGTGCACATACAACAATGACATTCGCATGTAAGCATAATAAGGAAATAGCACAAAGTTGACATCAACTTTTCTCTAACTATGTATCCACTGGAAAATCGACTGTGATGTCCTCTAGAACTTCAGAAACTTTTATAGTTAGTGCCAATCCTTTTAAGATAATTATCTTCACAAAACCTCAAAAAACACAAAACCAAAAATACAGTCACCAAGACAGCAATAAATAATTATGGCAATAAATAGAGGTTGAAGTGGAATGAAGAATCAGACCAATTAAAAACAGTGATTAGGTCTCTGTATGTACAGGATGTCTGTATGTCTATAGTGCATCTGCAGAAATTCTTGTCTGATGGAGTTTATTGTTGGATGTGTTGTGCTCCTTTTCTGCTGATTATTGAACTGTTCGAAAGAAAGGATTTGGACTTCCCATCACTATTAGTAATGGGGGCTTAGACACATCTGTTTAACGATGAACTATTTTTGATATACTTTTGAGATGTTCCCTTGTTATTTTTCCTAATTATTCCCTTATTAAAGTAACATTCATAGTAATGTAATATGGATCTATATCAAATATAGATATATTGGTCAGTTTTTAAGAATTTCTCCTTTAAATTCATTTTGAAGTCCAATAAAATATATTTTTTACATATCAAGATTTAAGATTAAGATTATTTAAGAATTTAAGAATAAGATTAAAAAGAAAGAAAGAAAGAAAGAAAGAAAGAAAAATGTTACATCTGTAAGTAAATAATGTGTTGCAAAATAGTTTGGAATGGAGAATGCATTATGAATTAGTGTTTTATATAAACAAACACCTAACTGATGTTATTTGTATTTGAAAAGAAAATTATTCATATATTCTACTGTAATTCAATCCACTCTGTGAGACACTTTTTTTTGTGGAAGGGTGCTTTTTATTTCACGTCATTTGAACCGAAGGAATGCAACACCCGCTGAGTACAACGATAGAGTTTGAAAGATCAAAGACCATTTTTAATATAACTCCGACTGGATTCGTCTGAAAGAAGAAAGTCATATACACCTAGGATGCATCGGGGGTGAGTGAAACGCAGCCTAATTTTCATTTTTGACTAAACTAACCCTTTAAGCTTACTCTTAATGTACTGCACTAAATTGTCACCGGTATTTTTAATTTCTTTCAGTTTCATGGACTTGTATTCATTAGTTCCTGTATTCCTTTGTTTGATTTCCTGATTTTCCTTTGTTTATATGGTTAATAATATGATTTGTTCATTCAGTTCAGATGTGTTTAATTAATCACCTCTTTCATTGTATACTTTAGTTCCTGTTTTCCATCAGGTCAGGGTCCGGTCACGTTTGCGTAAAGTGTGTGTTTGCTGCTACTTTGTGTTATGTTTATCCTGTGGAATATTATTAAAGATTGTGTTGGAACTTTATTAATCTGCCTGTCTTGAGTCTGTGCACACATTTGTGACACATACATAAGTACTTTTATTTTTTTTCATTGTTTTTTTTTAAGAAAAGCGATATAAAAATAAAGGTGACGACTTGATACAATACAATCTTAGTAAAAAAAAAAAAAAAGAGCCAAAGTTTACCCCACTTTTTTCCTGGCCATAAATGCAACAAGATGGTTTTACGGAGACCACCTCTATAGAACAATACACTCTTCAAAATGTTTTAATATGGATTTCAAAATCACATTATGTCTGAAATTAAAAATTCATAAATGGCTACATTTAGAACATGAACATGCTTAAATAAACCAGGTTACATTAGTTAGGGAAAAAGGCAAGGAGACAGATGGAGAAACAAACGGTGTGTAGTCTGTGGAAGGTTTTGTAGTGCTCCAGAGATCTGGTGGGGTTTAAAGAGTATGTGCATACCAGTGGCATGACATCATCAACAGCATACAACACAAGCATGAAGCAAACAGATGGGGAATACTATAAACTGAGTGTGGCATAACATGTTTTGCGTGTATCAAGGTGAGCATGACAGCATGCATAGGACTAAAAACATTTTTGTAAAGCTTCTATCAGTAGCCCTTCATCTGAAAACTAGCCATTAACTCACTACACATTGTGATCAAATTCAGACTGATTCCCCAGTTTATAAAACAGCACAATAATAGTAAGTGCATAAGTGTAAACAATTAAAGGTCTAGTGCTAAAAAACATACTGTACACAAGTATTAACACATACACAAAACTGCTAATGCCCTGCCAATTGTAGGTCTGGTTGAATATATTTAAAATACACTTTTTGTTAGTGATTGATGTGAGATGTGCCATTATAAGTTGCTGAAATGCTTAATTATAGCTATTATAAGCTTAATTATAGCATTTTAATTGGCAACTGTCCATTAAAGGGAGCTTGCATCTAAAATTCCCGTATTTGGGTAAAATGTGTTTAAAAGCAAAAATGTGTAGCTCACATTTTTTTTGTTAAAGTGGTTTTTTTTAAATTTTTTTTTTTTACATTTTGTATTTTATTAGTTATTGGGTTTGCACAGGTAAGGAAGCAATTTTATTACACTAGTCTTACATTAACACATATAATGTTTAAATCTTGTGGCCAGTGGGGTGCAATTTCTGTCCCCCCATCCCCAGGACTATTTTCCCTTTGTCTTTTCAGCCAGCATATTGAGGCAAGATACAGCTCAAACAACTGCCTCACTGTGATGGAACAATAGACATACTTGTGTCTGCAGCACACCCATTTGGTTTGGGGAATTTTAAAGAACATGACTCAGAGCCATAGTAACAAACTCCACCTATAGCTAACTGATAGACCACATTAATACAAATAAGCAGCTGAATCTCCCTGGGTGAATCTCATGAAACATGCAAAGCACATGACTGGGTCTTTTTTTCTTCTTCTTCCATTGTCCTCAATTGTAAGTCGCTTTGGATAAAAGCGTCTGCTAAATGACTAAATGTAAAAATGTAAAATTTTCTTTAGAAAATATTTGAGAACTACTTAAGAATATTTCAAGTAATTCAGGAAGGAAAAATGCATCCTGGAATATGCTACCAAAATCTTTCAGTATATATGCTACATTACTATATTTATATTAGAGGTTTCGAGACATTACTTCTAATTTTATACAGGTCTGATTTTGCTATGTTTTTGGATTTTAAATTGTGTGCTAAAGATTCTTCACTTTTGTCCTTTTTTTTTTTTTTGCTTGGTAGAATATCTTTTTTTTTTTTCTGGTCAGGCAAAGAAAGACGGAGCTTTGACAAAGACAAAAATAATAATATAATATTTCTAATATTTCTAATAATATTTTCGTTACTTTTCATCCCCTGCCTCTGCCAAGGGTTCACAATGAAACTGCATCTAGCAACTGCCTTTCAAAAATAAATAAATAAATAAAAATCAGTAATGAGAATAACAAAAAAGTCAAAATTACAAATACTCAAAAGTAAAAGTATTTATTTGGGAGAAAATTGCTGTGCTTCCAGTATCTAATAACTGAAGATTATTGTGAAGACAATGTTAGATTCAGTGACTGTTTCCGAGTGCAGATTGCTATCTTAACATTGCCATGGAATGAGACATTCCAAAAGAGTACAAGGAATCAAGTAGGAATGTGAACACATGCCAGGCCTCTGACAAAGGGGGATGGGCACTCAGTGAAAGGAGGTAAATCCATTGGACACATGTCCATATCAAGTTGTTATGTACAGGTAAATTGATGAAATTATTCTTAAGTTGACTTTATTTACCATTTCAAAATATAACTAAAGAGCTTGAGGGAAATTCTACTAAATTATCTGTTTAAATCAACCAACCGGTTTAACATGTTTACTAAAGCATAATCCAGATGGTTTCAACAAGATCCATCTTATTTAGAAAGAAGTGATACCAATTTATTCTGCACATGTTCTACATAAAGCAACACATTTATTTAATCAATAAGTTCTGTTTAAATCTCATTTAGGATTAGATGTATTTATTACATTTACATTTAGTCATTTAGCAGACGCTTTTATCCAAATGAGGACAATGGAAGCAATCAAAATCAACAAAAGAGCAATGATATGCAAGTGCTATAACAAGTCTCAGTTAGCTTAATGCAGTACACATAGCAAGGTTTTTTATTATTATTATATAATAAATAAAAAGAAAACAGATAGAATAGAAAAAGAATAGCGCAAGCTAGTGTTAGAGGCCTTTTTTTGCTTTTGTTTATTGTATAATAAATAAAAAGGAAACAAATAGATAGAGTACAAAAAGATTAAAAAAAGCTAATGTTTTGAAAAAAAAGCAGTAAATGAATAGAATGTAAGTCTAAAAGGGACAAGTTTTTTTCAAGAATAGAATTAGAATAGAGAGTGCTAGAGTTAGAGGGTCAAAAAAGATGGAAGAGATGTGTTTTTAGCCGATTCTTGAAGATGGCTAAGGACTCAGCTGCTCGGATTGAGTTGGGCAGGTCATTCCACCAGGAGGGAGCATTTAATTTAAAAGTCCTTAAAAATGATTTTTTATTTTATTTTTGTAGGCAAACATTAATGCCTTGAATTTTATGCGAGCAGCTATTGGTAGCCAGTGGAAATTGATAAACAGCGATGTGACGTGCATTCTTTTTGGCTCATTAAAAGTTAATCTTGCTGCCGCGGAACCTAGTGATGCTATGTAGACAGAGAATAGAAGTGGTCCAAGAACTGAGCCCTGAGGCACCCCCATAGTTAGATGTTGTGACTTGGACACCTCACCTCTCAAGAAGTGGGGTTATACGAGCCTGTTTAAATGTTGAGGGAAAAACACCAGTGTGAAGGGATGTGTTAACGATGTGAGTGAGTGCAGGTACAACGGCAGGAGAAATGGCTTGAAGGAGATAAGATGGAATAGGATTAAGAGGACAAGTAGTTGGATGATTAGAAAGGATGAGTTTAGAGACTTCTGCCTCAGAGTGTGAAGAGAAGGATGAAAACGAGTGTATGTTTTCTGGTAAGATGTGCTGACAAGTATTATTAAATTGTTAATAAAATTAAAACCATCAGTTGTTGTGATAGTATGTCCTTTTAGCAGTGGAGACATTAGCAGAAAAGGAAGAGAGGAGTGACTGATACATATTAAGATCAGTAGGATTTTTTGATTTGCGCCACACCCTTTTAGCAGCCCTGAGCTTAGAACGATGTTCGCGGAGAACATGAGACAGCCAAGGGGCAGAAGAGGTGGTACGAGCTGGCCTGGAAGACAAGGGGCAGACAGTGTCTAAACAAGATGTAAGAGTTGAGCAGAAAGTATCAGTAGTACTGTTAGCATGAAGAGATGCTAACTGCTTAGGGGGAGGAAGCGAAAGGGGAGTACCGTCCTCAGGAAAGGTTGAGAGCAGCACATCTAATACATCCAAGACGTTACCTTGTGGTCCTGGGGGTCGATAAACAACTACAAAATGGATTTTAGAAAGGGTGGGTAATAGTGTCAGAATGTGATTCAAAGGAGCTGTTAATACCCAGAGAAGGTAAAGGAATACATTTCCAATCATTGGAGATAAGCAGAACAGTACCTCCGCCTCTTCCAGTTAGACGGGGAGTGTGGTAAAATGAGAAATTATTGGAGAGTGCTGCAGGTGTAGCAGTGTCCTCTGGTTTGATCCAGGTCTCTGTCAGGGCCATGAGGTTTAGTCTTGAATGACTAGCAATAGATGTAATGAAATCTGCTTTGTTTACTGCAGAATGACAATTCCAGAGACCAATAGAAAAAGAAAGTAGTGTATTAGCAGACATAGCAGTCCACTTTACTGTTTATCACAACAAAGGGCTAAGCAAGCGCACAACACTGACAAGGTATAGAGTACGAGACCAAACGCACATCTCAACACAGTAAACAACACAAGCTTTTCCTAGCAACGACAACTGCGCTAAACACTAATGAGACAAGAAACAAATACACGTACTATCTGCTTTTAACTTCCACTGAATTTATTATTTATTGAATTTACGCTATTTATTCTTCTGATAATGAGCTACTTAAAATAAAGTTCTGCCAGACGATATTAATATCATTGCTGTGCACATTATCTTGAACATTCAATATATACATTAAGTTTACACAATTGAACTGCAAATCAGATTGAACCACAAGTCACAAAGGTTTAAAGAATATTACTAAAGTCAGTGCCAGTGCTTGCAACAGCTACACCCTTCAAACACTACAGTGCTGCAGTGTGTGGGAGAGGAGAGAGAGAAACTCGATGAACCTCAACATCTAACAGATTAATAATGAATAAGTTCCATCTGAACTTATTCTTATAATATATTACATTTATCTTTCGATAACTCTTTTGTGTCATTGAGTCATTGACAGATATTTTGCAGTGTAAATGGCACTCAAAAATAGTCTGCCTGTCAACACATGCACGTTTGAGATTAATTAAATACTGTATGTTCAATGGTATTAATTTCTTAAACTCATTTTATTCTGTTTTATAGACCTACTATTTTTTAAAGGTAGTGGGAGTAGCATCTATCACTATTTGCGCTTAATGTAAGCGAGACTTGCAATGCAAACAGTGTCTATCACATTTACACTAGTGTATATTTTAATGCCTTGAATATTTGATGTACTTTGATGTATTTGATGTGCTTAATTATGTTTGTTAGTTATTGTACTACAGGGAGTGAGATTTGCTTTTCGACATTACATTAATTTGAAATGAGAATCATTTACAGTAATTTGCACGGAGAATTGAGTTTGTCATAAAATAGAATTTAAATTCAATTGTCCTAAATAGACTGCATTTTCTTTATGCAAAACACAGTTTTAGATTTCTTTCCTTTGATTATGCCTGGCCTTGTAAGAGTGAAAAATGCAACTAATGGATGTTATAATACTGGATTACGGATCTTTTTTTTTTTTTTTTCTACCACAAAGAACCGGGAAGTAAAATATAGAGAGTGCAGAGAGAGGTAGCCTGATGACATTCATATGTGACTATCTCACCTTGCTTTTGCCCTTTTCATACATCATTTTGAGGTTTTTGAGGGGCAGGGCTGGTTTCTCCGCAGGGGAACATGGATTGGATGCAGTCGTACTTTCTGCCTCCTCTTTTACACACTTCTTTTGTTTACTCTCCATGTCTGCCTTTATTTTTGCAGGTCTTTCATGGGAGGTTGACTCTTGAGTCAGGCTGGGCTGTCGCATGAGTTTGCTGGAGGAAGCAGGTGGTTCTTGAGGTTTGCTGGGTTTGCAGGAAGCAGACCGAGCCGTCAGGCTCACAGGTGCCACACTCAGCTGAGGAGCAGATTTCTCCTGATGTGTCTGTTCCCAGCGTTTCTTCAGTACACTCAAGTTTCCTGATCGCAGGGACAAAGGCGCACTGTCAACAGACTGAGAAAGAGTGAAAATTATTGTCATGTAGAGATCAATTACAACAATTACAAACATACAGTAAAAAAAAAATATATATACATGTTCTATAAGAAAATAAGTGGGGCTTGTCACAATGTTAGGGTGTTGCTATGTGGTTGCTAGTGTATTGACAAAGTGTTACTTACAGGGTTATCAATTGCATACTTCTCTCCTGCACTGCATATATCATTCATATCGTATGTTATGTTGTGAAATCAAACTAATTTAAATAAATAAATAGTTAGTTAGTTAATTGAAATATAGCTGAAATAAATATAAATATAAGACGAAAAACTTGACCTAGATAAAATATAAAATGTTACCTTGACAACTAACTGAAAATAGTTTGTTAAAGCACTAAAATTACTGAATGTAAATATTTTAGGATATTTTGTTTGGAACAGAAGTGTCAATGTAATTCAACTTCACAGCAACAGGCAAATGTTTGAACATGACGAGACATGGGACAATAACTCCACACGAGGCTACTACAACAATCCAGGAAAACTCAGAACAGCTGTTTAAAACATCTCATAAACACAGTCAAGGTTTAATCACTACTAGAACACTCACCAAATAACACCCAATAATGACACGCTGCCCCAAAACACTATCATTTCATCAAACCACCAAACGTTGTTACATGTTGGTTGGTTTAGTACCAGAATCCATGAATCAACTTTTTGATAGTTGTTGTTTTTGCTTTTGTTTATTTCAAAGTGTATTACATCACTGACATCATGTCGAGCAGAATACCAATACTGATGTGTTTAAAAGAGTTACAACTGTCCAATAGACAATTCAAACATAGAATGGCTGTTTTCTTTTGCATAATATCTCACAACACCAAGTCAATACAGGCTCAATAGATAGAGGACTGCATTCATGCAACAGTCATTGTGAAACCATGCTGAAACAAGATGCCAGAAAGAGAAGTTGTAGGAGATGAGAGGAAAAACCTGGATGGACAGGGCGCTCTTTATGTCTTTTCTCAGTTCTGCTTTCTCCGAGCTCCTTGGGCGCTGGACATCAGTGATAAAGCTCTACCAGATGTGCAGCAGGCAAGAAACTTGTAAGAACTAGTCCAGCCCAACTGAACAGCCCACATGAAGGAAGGAAAGAGAGAAGTGAAAGGAAGG
>NW_015646349.1:232440-240868 GCF_001515625.1 Sinocyclocheilus rhinocerous | reverse complement strand
TGGTTGGTTGGGTGGGAGATGATTAACAGGCGCCTGCAGTGAAATGATACATGTGATGAAATTTAACTCTTTCCTGTCTATTTCATGAGGATACATGAGGCTGTAAAATTCAAGGAAACAAATATAATTAAAATAAAATAAAATAATAAAAAAAAGAGAGAGAAAAACAGGAAAGCATTTCAATCAGGACATAAAGACTGCACTTAAACTGATGTGTTTTGATGACGTACTACTGGGAGTTAACAGTAAACTACGGTGACCGAGAAGTGCAAAGCAAATCACAATTCTGAAAACAAAATAACAAATTACAAACGCAAATGCAAGTCTAAAAAACTAAATAACAATTCAGAAAGCACAACAACAATTCAGAAAACATTATAACAAGTCAGAAAACACAATGACAAATTCGAAAACAAAATAACAAGTCAGAAAACACAACGACAAATCAGACAAACCGGAAGAGGTAGGTATAGTTTGAGACAGCGCCATTGGTTTGGGATTACTCACCGCTGACTGGACGAGACATCTGTCAATCAACGTATACAGGAAAAACCAGCCGAAGAACAGCAGAGTCGTGGTAGAAAGTTCGGAGATGGTATTAAAGTAGCTCAGTTTAAATGTATTGTATGAATTGCCCTTTCTATGGAATAAAAAATACGGTGTGTATATTTACATTTAGTTAAAAGTGTCTGTAAATCATCAGTTCCAGTGGCGCAGATGGATAAGTGCTTGTTGTTGGTTTTTTGACGCGATCGACCCGGGTTCGATCCCGCCTTTTGCCGAACTTTTTTTTTCTCCCTTTTCAAATCTCGTATCACATCGTAAAGGCATTTATTTTCAATAAAAATGAAGGAAATAATCAAAAAGTTGAAAATAAAATATCGGGTAGGGTTAGGGTAGGTGTAGGGAGGGCTTTATTGTACCAATAAGGTGGCATCCATTTAATAATTAAAATTAAAATTATAATTTACACTCAATACGTTATTATTGCATACTGTTTTATAATGTACTACAATACTGAAGTGCAGATAATTGCCACTATTTGCAACAAGTAGTATACTTGATAGTAGAAATCCTGCTATTTTAACATAGTGTAAATAGGTATTTGCACTTAGTGTAAATAGCATATTGCTAAAAATACTGCTATTTTCACTTAGTGTAAATAGAATCCATTGCTAATACGAGATTTGAAAAGGGAGGAAAAAAAAGTTCGGCAAAAGACGGGATCGAACCCGGGTCGATCGCATCAAAAAGCCAACGACACACGCTTATCCATCTGTATTTTTTATTCCATACGTTGGCTTTTTGACGTGATCGACCCGGGTTCGATCCCACCTTAACTTTTAACTAAATGTAAATAGACACCCCGTATTTTTTATTCCAGAGTAAGGGCAATTCATACAATACTTTTAAACTGAGCTACTTTAATACCATCTCCGAACTTTCTACCACGACTCTGCTGTTCTTCGGCTGGTTCTTCCCTGTATACGTTGATTGACAGATGTCTCGTCCAGTCAGCGGTGAGTAATCCCAAACCAATGGCGCTGTCTCAAACTATACCTACCTTTTCCGGTTTGTCTGATTTGTCGTTGTGTTTTCTGACTTGTTCATTTGTTTTCGGATTTGTCGTTGTGTTTTCTGATTTGTTAATTTGTTTTCGGATTTGTCTTTGTGTTTTCTGACTTGTTATTTTGTTTTCGAATTTGTCATTGTGTTTTCTGACTTGTTATAATGTTTTCTGAATTGTTGTTGTGCTTTCTGAACTGTTATTTAGTTTTTTAGACTTGCATTTGCGTTTGTAATTTGTTATTTTGTTTTCAGAATTGTGATTTGCTTTGCACTTCTCTGTCACCGTAGTAAACCACCTATCATTACATTGACCAACCTTCTGAAGGAACTGAAACAGATAACGTCTTGCACCGATTCTGATGTTTTAAAAGTAAACGTGCAAAGAATTAGTTAAACCAAAAATGAAAAATCTGATATAATTTACTCAACCCTCATGTCACGTCTTGTAAAAGACAAACATAGAAATGTTAATGAATTTATTCTCTTTTTTTATATAACAAAATACAACCTAGAGACTGTATGAGGTAAAGAAGAGTGCAGTTTTTCAAATAGTTTCCATCACATTACATTATAGTAAAACTTACAGATTTTTTCTTCTCTGCACTTGCCTCCTCAGCAGCTCTCTGATATCTGAAAAAAGAACAAAAAGAAAAAAAAAGAACAAAAAACTACGAGTAAATGTGAAGTATCACAATCACAATCAAGCTAAACATTTTTGATCGACATTAGAATAAATTTTTCTCTTTTGGTTTAATATGCACAAACAACTAAAAGTATTTTCTCTGAAAAGTATAAACACTATTGCTCAATCAAAACAATGCTCTGTTGTAGTATCCTGACCCGTCCGACACAGCTTGAGTTTTGTGTGGGACTATATTTGTCTGATCAATATCAGATGTGGGAAACCTGGAAACCTCTTAGAAAAACACTTTGATTGCACTTAAGTTAAAGATATACATACACACTAGCGTAAAAGAAGAACTGCCTAAGTGGTGGAAGGTCATTAGAGCATTCTCAGGGGACATTGATTGGTTACAGCTAAAAAAACATATAGTGATGTGTAACAATACAAGTTAATTAAAAACCAATACATTTAATGGAACAGACTATTAACATTGCTTAGTTGTTCAAAGCTTATGGCCCTGAGCTGAAAACAAAGAAAGAAAAAATAATGAATGTTGGTCCAAATGTATATGGTAAATTGTTGGCCCCTACTGGCACTAGCAGCAAGCATTTTCATCTTTCCTTCCTTTCAGCTTTCACTTGAAGCCCATAAGAATCGTGTCAGCAAACCAGTGTTGTCAATGGACTGTTTTTACTATAAACTGAATTTATATATATATATATATATATATAATTTTTTTTTTTTTTACAGCTGTGTTCTCTAGTGATGGCAAATAAAAGCTTTGTGAAGAAGCAAAGTTTCCTCTACACTGTATGGTTAAAACATTTCACCACTTGAAGCTTTTCCGGATAGTTTACTTTGTGTCCATCTGGTGGACAAAATGATGAAAAGCATCTACAAAACTAACCTTACAGATGCTGGTTTTACATCTGGTTCTGCAGCTGACGCTTCATGAACATTTTCTTTTCTTTTAAAGAAATAATAGCCATTGTTGAAGTGATTAAGTCAGTTTAGTGTATTAACTAGTGTATTAAATAAAAAATGTATAAACAAAATATGCAGTCTGTCTATTTTAACCATGCCCCAGTCCTTTGGATGTTATTTTATACACAATTAATATAGGCTTCATATTGTATTAAAATTAGAAAAATAATGCTTGGGCTGACTCCCTTGAACCATATTTGACAACAATTAAATTCATTCCTTAAAATACATTTTAATATAAAATCCAGTTTCAGTGGTTGTGCTGATTTTAATGTTATGACCATTTTTAAACTGGTTGGACAATTTCCATTATATTGCTAATGAATAGCAATCCTACTAGCAACCCAGGTTGTCTTTCTATTGTGTCTCTTTTTAATTAGCATCAGCCTGGTTCAACAAAAAGTCAAAAGGATTTTCCAGTGGCTTTTTGATTATTGCAGATAATAAGCTGTGTGACCATCAAAAATGCATTATTCCTACATGACCATCAAGATAATATTTACAAATAAAGACAACTTTTTAAAGTATTCCCCATAGCCATGTGATAAGCACTGTTAATATGAAGAGAAAAAGTGAATATCACTTACTTGGAAAAGCGCTCAGTGATGGCATTGTTCTTGCCACGGCTCCCAACCAATGAGAGCTCTTTGGCTGTGATCCGTAAAGACTGTGATGCCCACTGTTTCCTGCTAAATGGCCCCACATCCATCTCTGCCAAACAGAAAAGAAAATCAAAATATGAAACACAAAACAGTTAATGGAACAGCAAACATGTAAAAGGTAACGTTTAGAAATTTGAAACTGTTGTTGTGTACAACAAACATTCTAATTAATAGAATACACTATAGCTAACGTTCTAATGAATAAACAGTGTTTTAATATTTAAAATGTGTAACAACTTGCCCCATGACACTCTTGCTCTAAGAACACAGTTCAATGTTTTCATTAAAACCGAACTTCAGAATGTAGCTGACCTACCTGAATGTAAAATTCCCCAGATGTGTCACCCCACATCATTATATAGTTCACTTTTTGAGGGAACAACCATTTATAGTCATGTCTGAAACCTTAGTAGACATCATCAGGTGCACTCATTCAAATAACAAGTGTATAGCCATTGTACTGTACATTCAATTACTAGAAAATACTCATTATGTACTGTGAGTGTCTTGATGAATGATTTCCCAAATTTCCGTCAGTGTACTGTGGCTCTATGACAGAGGACGACTGAAGCCAAGCCAAGCTCAAAATATTAAGCTGATAGTTGATTTGATCCCTCAGTAAAGTAGACAAAAGTAATATTACAGTACATCTCAATTGCATCTCAAGATGCATTCTATGTCCTCCTGTCCATCCCCCAAATCCTGCTGCATAGAAGAGCCCTGGCAGCGGAAGGATGCCTCTCATCAGTGCTTCCCATGCGGCCATCCGGTGATCTCAAAGAGCATTTCATAAGAGCAAATTTCCATGCGTTCCATTGTTTCAAATGTTGCATCGTGAGTGTGGCTCGTATGACACAGGTCCTACATGCTTCACTCTCCCTGCAGCGCCTCGATTCACCAGAGTATTTCATACATGAGGATCACTGCCCCTTACCTGCAGCAAACGGCTTGATCTCTTTCGGCTAGTGCGCAGACAATCGGCAAGGCCATGGCCAACCTGGTGGTGCTGGAGCGCTACCTTTGGTTGAACTTAACAGAGATCAAGGACACTGACAAGGTCACCTTCCTCAACTCCCTGTGTCCCCCATGGGATTATTCAGCCCTACTGTGGATTGTTTTGCTGGGCACTTCATGGAAGCACAGAAGTCATCGCAGCCAAAGCGTTCTAGCTCGGTGGCTGGTTCAAGTCACTAGAAAGCTCCATCCTCCCAGCAGCCTGCGAAGTCTGAGCCTGGGCTCGAACAGCACCCTCAGATGGCTAAATGCTATCCATTTCCTAAGCACCAGGGACCCTGCCCCAGAATGACGTTCGACCCTGAACTGCAGAAGCCATCCTGATCTCACTACAGAGAGGAAGAGGAGAGGGTCAGGTCCCGGCGAGACCAGACTGCCCTCAAAGAAATCTCGCCTCACTCTCTCTAGCTCTGGGTGATAGATGAATTGTTCAAGCTGTTCCCGCCCTTCCTATTCAGTTCGCACCCAAGCAAATTACTGCTGTGATAGTGGACCCACATACTCAAAAGAGCACTGCTCCTCTTCTCATTACCGCGAAACGTTAGTTCCCCGCCTCTATGCGGTGACCTGCTACTTGAAAGACTCAGACTACTTGCCACCCGGCTCCAGGCTTGGAAAGCCATCCCGGTCGTGTCAAGTTGGATTCTGTAGACTATAGAATGGGGTTACTTGCTCCAGTTCGCTTGCAGACCCCTCGCTTCAGAGGTATTATTCAAACTATGGTAAGGGACAACGATTCGGTTCTCCGGGCCGAAGTGCAAAGTCTGCTTGCAAAAGGAGCCATAGAGTTGGTTCCCCTAGCAAACAGAGTGTCAGGCTTTTACAGCCGTTACTTCCTCATTTCCAAGAAAGATGGTGGGCTCATCCTCGATGTCAGAAACCTGAACAGTGCGGTGATGAAATGCCGGTTCAGGATTTTGACTTTGAAACAGATCCCTGCACAGATATGCCCCGGGGAATGGTTTTCATCACTGTATCTAGATTCTAGAAGATGCTTTCATTCCCATCCAGATAGCCCCACATCACAGACAATTCTTGTGATTCGCATTCGAGGGAATGGCTTATCAATATACAGTCCTGCCCTTTGGACTGTCTCTGGCCCCATGCACTTTTATGAAGTGCGTGGATCTCTTTCCTGTCTGACGCAGATGGGAATCCGCATTATGAATTACCTCAATGATTTGCTTGTGTTAGCCAGATCGGAGCTCGAACTTCTCGCTCACAGGTCGCTGATGCTCAGTCACCTGGAGCAACTTGGGATGAAAATCTATTTAGTCAAGAGCTCTCTGTCTCCCAGCCAGCGAGTCATCTTCCTGGGGACAGTTATGGACTCGGCCCAGGCTTACGCCGAAACGTTCACTGACAATACAGCGGCTAGCGGCATCAGATTCAGGATGTCTCGTCCCCCCAGAGCTCTCCAGAGGATGCTCTGCCTCATGCCAGCTGCTTCCTCTGGGATTCTGTTGGGCCTGCTTCACATGTGGCCCCTCCACTGTGCCTGAGACATCTTTGCCTCAAGCTGACCCACCACTGTGGCTCTTTGGAAGGCCCCTCGCCTGTTTCAGACAGGCTTCCCATTGGGACTGACCTCCAGAAGGAAGCTGGCCATGACAGATGCATCCAACTGTATGAGCACTGTACAAGGGCAGACCGGCATTTGGCTCTTGGTCCAGCCTGGAGCAATGGCCTCACATCAACTTCTTTGAGATGATGACATATTTTCTAGCCCTAAAAACCTTCCTACCTGCCTTAAGAGGGCACCATGTTCCTGGTCCACTTGGACAACATGAAGGTTGTAGCCTTTATAAATCACCAATGCAGTGTCAGGTCACACTCCCTTTACAGGATGGCAAGATGCCTCCTCTTAT
Source organism: Sinocyclocheilus rhinocerous (assembly GCF_001515625.1). Lineage (NCBI taxonomy): Eukaryota > Metazoa > Chordata > Actinopteri > Cypriniformes > Cyprinidae > Sinocyclocheilus > Sinocyclocheilus rhinocerous. The sequence continues at coordinate 234,146 of NW_015646349.1, read as the reverse complement.
GGACACAGTGCAACACACTCTCACTGAGGGAGGTTCATGTGCCAGGCAAACTGAACCAAGGAGTGGACAAGGAGAGGACCTCCTCTCTCAAGCAAGGGGCATGATCTGGCATACCTGGCCTGAGCTGTAGAGCCTTCATGTTTGGCCCCTTGTCGGGATTCTTTACAGCTCTCTGCGAGGGTGACAGACACCATTTTGGAGGCTAGAGCCCCTCCTACGAGACGCCTCTATACCATCAAGTGGTTAGTCTTTTCTAAGTAGTATGCCGCATGGAACGAGGACCCATCCTCTTTGTGATGTCATCCATGCTTACCTTTCTGCAAGAGCTGCTGGATAAGAAAGAGTATGTGGCAGCCATCATAGCCAATCACACTCTCGTGCCTGGCCAGTCAGTCTGAAAAAATAACCTTGTTAAGTTCTTGAGAGGAGCTTGGAGACTGAATCCCCATCATCCTAAATTCTGTGCCGACATGGGACTTACCCACAGTACGTAGGGCCTACAAGGCCCTCTTTTTGAGCTGCTCTAGGTAGGTGAATTATGGCCGCTATCGCTCAAGACTGCCCTACTTCTGGCTTTACCATCGGTCAAGCAAGTGGGCAATTTACAAGCACTGTCAGTCAGTGCTTCATACCGTGAGTTTGGGCCTAATGACTGTAAAGTCGTCTTCAAACCAAGACACGGCTATCTGTGAAAAGTGCTCTTCACTCCATCCAGAGCACAAGTCATCAGCCTTCTAGCTCCTCCTAATCAAAATAATGAGCAGGTTCCTAATTTACTTTGCCCAGTTCGGGCTCTTAGAGTATACGTAGAGCGCTCTAGCCACTTCTGGCATTCAGAGCAGCTCTAGTATGCTTCAGAGGCTCTAAAAGTCTGCCAGTTATGAAGCAGAGACTATCCTGCTGAATAGTTGACACTGCAGCCCTGGCTTACACCTCAGTGGGCTTACAGTATCCTATTGGAGTGAGGGCCCACTCCACCAGAGGAATGGCCTTCTCCTGGGCATGGTCCAGTGGAGTTTCTATAGGTGACATTTGTGCAGTTGCCAGGATGGCTTCTCTACACTTGCTTATAGCATGACACTATTGAATGCGTTCCCCATAAGCGTATCAATGGGAGAGACTGAAATACAGCTACACGAGCGTGAACAAATCAGGCTTCAGTATCAGAGTAAACAGGAGTTTCCCCATGTAGGGTATCAGAGTGAATCAGACAATTTAAGATTTGATCGGATTGGTGTTGAACAACCCAAAGAGCCAAATTCCACAAAGAGGCCCAGGATAACAAGACAACGTCATAAATCTGTCCAGATCCTAGCACCAGCCAGTCTGAAGCAAGCCTAACCAACCAACTCCACAGTTTGGACAGCTTGCAACATTAACACAAAAGAACACTTATTTGCCTTGTCCAAATACCCACACTTGCGGTCTTGGCCACTTGAGAGCGCGTGTGCTCATCAGGAAGTAAGTGCACAAGACTGTCCCAAGTCTTAAAAACGGCAAAGCGCAGTGCCCTTAACGCACACTAAATCCACACTATCTCAAATACCGCTCCGGAGCGCTATTCGAGGCTTAGTATATCCCATCATGCATCATGTTCTGGAAAAAAATCGTGATACTTTTTGCCGAGATCTCGCAAGAGGTCACGGAAATCTTTCCAATGTAAGTTAAATATTAATATAATAATGAGATATTTCATATAATTTGCC
>NW_015646349.1:230530-231769 GCF_001515625.1 Sinocyclocheilus rhinocerous | reverse complement strand
AGATCCTACCACCAGCCAGTCTGAAGCAAGCCTAACCAACCAACTCCACAGTTTGGACAGCTTGCAACATTAACACAAAAGAACACTTATTGATAATCCCGACTCAGGAAGGAGATTGTCAATTTTGGGGCAAGTAAGATAAAGAGTGAAAGAGATGCACAGCCTGACCATCACATGTAAATCCATGATAGAAATCATGAGCTACATACTTCCTCGGATTGGTTTCCCCCACCCAGGACAAAGACTAGGATCCTTCTATACCTTTTGACCTTTTTGTTCCTCACAAAGCACACCTTCACATTCACAGAACGACAGAGAGACTGTCTTTTACAGATGTAGATGCACCAAAATGATCTCAAAAGGACTTATAAATGAATATTAGTCCATTGCTTAACTCCATATCATGTATGTAACCCACACATTTGACTTTCATGTTCTAATCACTCATTGTGTATGTATTTTGTATAACTATTGAATAGTTTATAGGTTTATATTCATGTTGGTATGTATGAGTATGACAATTCATGCTTTAAACGTTTATATCAATCAATACTTTGTAAAATGTATTATATTCCGGTTATAGAAATCATGTCCAAATAATACTCTGCAAGAGTGGGAAAATTCGGACGATGTGACTGATAAGATAACATGTTGATGAGCAACACCCCAAGCTAAGACAATGTCTAATTGGTCAAGACACCATTTGGGATGTGTCCAACAGCCATGTTTAAATACTCAGGACACTGTCAAATTATGCTTTTTCTTGCCTTTTTGCCACCGCGTTTTGACGCTGCTTTTTAACGCTCTTTTAGCGTGCTCTGGCTTACACGCCAGCTGCTCCTCTAAAACCATGAGGAGAAATGCCATCTAGTCTCGTCACTCTTCTTGCTGGCTTCTACTTTCATTTCTTTTCTTTTCACTTGAGAGTTTCGTGTTCTGAGTTAAGTTTTGCCGCAACGCTGTGTCTCCGAGTCCGACCTCGAGTGCCTGTCTAGAAACTTCAACCAGCCCAGAACTCCGCAACTTCAGCCAATGCCCAAGACTTCACTACGAACGACCACTGAACTTCCAACCAATCAGCAACCTTGGAAAACCCCTTTCTGCAACGACCACAACAAAAGGGAATCCTTTAACACAAAGGCAACGCAAGTACAACCTCCAGATTCTAGCTGAACTGGTGCATTTAATATAAAGTTTATAGCCTCATTGAGAGACCCAATGAGAGGGTTAATTAGATGA
>NW_015646349.1:227776-230285 GCF_001515625.1 Sinocyclocheilus rhinocerous | reverse complement strand
CTTAGATTTATCCAATAAAGCCTTATTTATATTGAAAAGAGAAGTATCTTGTGTTTTGTGTTTACAAGTTAATGTCTTAAACAGCCAATCTTGTTACTGTGCTAATAAATAGTGTTTTCACTATATTTTGGATATTAATATCCATGCAGAGTTGATGTTGTACTGTTGTTCAATGAATCGCTGGCCGACTCAGTGATCAGCTGTAAAACAGTGATTCTGTCCAAATTCCCTATAAAATCTTAAATGATGTCCCTTACACCCATAAGCATATCAACGCAACACTCGTCCCTTATCTCAGGGAACTGAGGTTACATCAGTAAGAAGAGTGTTTTCAACTTTACCTATGACTGCAAGCCATACATCTCACCAATCGGTAAGGCGAAGCACAGCTGATGTCATTCATGACCTCTAGACTGGACTATTGTAATGCACTGCTAGGTGGTTGTGCTGCATCTTCAATAAACAAGCTACAGGTGGTCCAAAATGCAGCGGCTAGAGTCCTTACCAGGTCAAGAAATATGATCATATTACCCCAATTTTACAGTCCTCTGTTTTTGCCACGGGGATTTACACAAGCTTCAGTCTGGATCTAGAACACCTGAGAAGAGATGATGCCAACCCCTCAGAGGACCTCAGATGATGCCAACCCTGAAACAAGATACAGAACTACCACATTTTGCTATTTTGCACATTTAATTATTTTATAATTGCTGTTAATAGTGTTCATCGTCTTTTTTATTACGTCTTAAATTGATTTTTCCGTACATTTCTGCCATATGTACATTAATTGGCAGTCACCACTGATAAGCTACCACTAAATATTGTAGAAACTTAATTTGCTGTAAAGTTGCTTTGCAATGATTTGTATCGTGAAAAGCGCTGTACAAATAAACTTGACTTGACTTGACTTGATGTCACAAAACACATCTAGTCTTTAGTACTGCTTTTTAACATGTTAGCACCACCAAATGATCTGATATGTGTAGCCTATAGGTGTGTTTGACTTCATGTGTTGCTGCACAGACCAATTTTCTTCTGACTTGAAACAGTGCAATGCACTGAGATGAGATGGCGCCAACACCACATCACTGTGACATATGCCGTCAAAGTACAGTAAGAGCGATTTGAGAGCTGTCAGTTGGCACATTCTGTTATTATTGTACATACTGGTGGTATATAAAGCAATAAAGTACTGAATAAAAAGTGTTTCTGTTGCTACATGAAAACATCTGAAGTGTCTGAAGCCACTTGAATTTCAGTTTTATTCCTGAATTTTAAACAGAACTGAGGTTACAAACAGAACACCTTATATGTTGAGAAAGCCTTGTTTAAAAGTTAAGTTAAAAGTGAACAGAATTTTGAATAGCCTTGAGATCTGAAGGTTAATAGGACTTAAGTACAGATGGTTTTGTTGACCAGGGTAGAAGAACACCCAGGATGCATTAACTGTTTTTAAATTCAAATTTATTTGAATTACAATTCAGTAAATTACTCTTCCTAACATTCCAATTCAACTTTCAGTAGAGTGTGGCCAATTCAATTAAAATTCCAACTCCAATTAATTGAAAGAGATTTTATTCGGATTTTTTTGCACGACCCTGATAATAACAATTGATGCATTATATTATATGGAGTATATATATTATGACAACATGCTGCATCTTCAGAGGCACATTTCCATTTTTGACACAGCTATACCAACACATTTCTTTTGCCAATTTCATTAAATAAATTTAAAAAAGGTAAAATTATTGATTTTTAGTTTTTATGTTTAAATAACTGACCACATAATATCATTTCTGTTTTTTAGATAAAGAATACATTTGTAAAGATGTATTACAAATGTATGTATTACTGTATTACAACATTCTTTAACCCTAGTCCTGAAGGACCAGTGTCCTATAGATTTTAGTACAAATCCCAATTTACCAATCCTCACTGTTTCATTAATTTTAGCTGCTACTTGCACATAGCACAAGCTAAAGCCATCATTGGGTGAATTGCATATTCATAGCCAGACCAACGAGGACATTGGTTATTAACAGTGAGACACAGAGGACTTTGACCTGAGAGGTGAGACCTTCGGACTAAACATTTGACTAAACATATCATATCAACACAGATTTAAAACACACATACGTCATATAGTAAAACTTTAAAAACTATTTGTTGATTGGTATAGTTTCAAGATAATAAAAATGAGAAAACAGGCTTAATGCATATAAAAAATTGAATATGTGCATGAAAAAATTGTTGTTGTTGTTATTATTATTATTTTACTAACATGAAAGTGATTCATCCAAATTTACCTTTCATTGTTTTGTCCTGCTGTTAATATATGCAGTGTCCTAATATTCTGTAGTCTGCACTTTTTCTGTGTGATTTTATGTCTGACTTTCCTGGCTTCAAAGCAGTGAAAATACTTTCCAGTCTCACTCACTTACTTGCTCAGTCTAAAGCAATGGCCAAGAAAAGCAGCAAATGAAAGTCTCCAATTTGGCAAATTTTG
>NW_015646349.1:212024-227166 GCF_001515625.1 Sinocyclocheilus rhinocerous | reverse complement strand
TGGGAGATTTGGGGGGGGGGGGGGGGGGGTTATTGATTTAGTAAACAGATTGAATGATAATTAAATAATAATTCGATTGAGAATGATAAACAGATCGTTCACAACTTTTAAAAGGAAATGATGGTTTACTTTTTGTCTAAAATATACATATACTGCATATTTTGCATTTCAGATGACACATTCCTTTAGCGCTGCAAATAATGACCTTTGATCGTACACTTTGATAAACTTCCTCAGCAACGATTGACATAACAGCAAAGACCTAAAAACGGAATCATCAAAAACACAACAACCTGAATACCAGTAAAGGATGTCATATGCATCAAATAGTAACCAGGATGGAGCAAACAAAATATTCCTACGTTCCCAAAAGTACAAAAGCCATCAGCTGTCAGTGATTAGGGATAAATAATGTACAAAGTCATATCCTTTGAAATGGTACTGGTGCAGTGGCAGCTTTTGTACTTTTTTATCTCTCTCTCTGAGGGTGTCCAAATAACTCCTCCAGAAAGTGCTTGTGTCGCCATTAATGGACTTAATGTTTCATGTATATACAGTACATGTACATGCAAAATGTATGGAGATACATGTTGTTAATATTGTAGTTGCATTTGCAGTACCTGCATGTAATGACAGATGTAATTACATTGTAAACTTACTCTTACAATTGTGTCATTTTATCTGAAAAGTGTGCCATTGTGTCACCCATGCTCATTTCGCTTTAAAACCATAAGACTTTAGTGCATCTTCAATAAAGAAATGAAGAGATTTTGAATGAAACCCAACAGATTTCTGTCCCTCAATTGAAAGTTCTTACAAAAACTTCAAAGTAAAAATAATCATCTCTTTAATCTCTTCTGAAGAGGCACAATCACTTTATATGTTTACATATTTTAATTAAGTACAGTTAAGCTTCCATTTTTACCATATTTAATGTATGTATATTGTGTGTATGTATAATGATCAGTGTTTATACATGAATAAAAGCCTAAATTAAATCTGCTCAGCAAATTTGTCTCTTTGGAAGACTTGGATTAAACCACTTGATTCAAATGGATTGTATTTACTATGTCTTTTTATATGCACGGAAGTTTTGGTTTCGTGAACATTCAATGTATGAACAAAAAATATGAGAGGATATTTTAAAATGGAAATATCTTATTTATATGTTATCTTAATATTAATAGTCATATGCTTTTGGAATAGTATTAGGGTAAGTAAATGTTGACAGGTTTTTCATATTTGGGTGAATTATAAGATTATTAAACAATCGGATAATTAAAGTTTATATGGGAATATGAACTTGAATATTCTATGCACAAAAACAATCTAGCCAACACAAATATAAATTCTAAACCATATGTTTATGACATCTGGTTTACCAAACCAATAATAATTAAAGTAAAAAATTAAAATAAAACAAATGATGTAGATGATAACACAAAAACAAGTGTTTTAGCACTTGGCAAGTAAAATAATGTGAAAGTGAAATAACCTTTATAAGATTGATATGACCTCATATTTTGTGCTTAATTAAATATAGTAACTAAATAAAATAAAATAAAAAATCTAAACTTTATTCTTAAAACAATAGATTTTTTTATTAACTTTATTCTTAAAACAATAGTTTTTTTTTTTTTTTTGCACGTTTGTCTGTCCAGTTTTGTGACATTCAACCACACTAAGATATGACATGTCACAAAGACTTCCTTCTTCCTAGAAAGGTCTGGTGGTCAAACTGGATCTTCACCCAACATGGTGAGCACCGGCAGACAAAACAGCTTCTTAACTCCCTCTTCAAACACTACTGTACATTTTACGTTTACGGCTGACAAATGCTGTGTTTAAACCAAAAGTATAATCTCATGAATTTGTCAATTTAACAGCTGCCTCTTTTGTCAATGAAAAACACATTTTAGAAGATCATCTACATTCATCACAGGTCAATGAATACAGACCCACCTCTATAATTCAAATGCAGTCCCTCCTGTCTTCAAAGGTTTTGGACATCAATGTCTTTTCTTAATCTAGACAACAAGTTTCGATTATGAATAATCACTACAGACTTTCAATGTGTCACCTGATTCTAGAGAAAACTCTGTGATATCTGACACTCCTTGCGCTTGTGTAGGAGTTTGTCCCATGTGACTTTACAAGGGGTGGAGTCTGGAGAAAGGTCCACCAGCAATGGTGGAGCTGTTATCATGTGACAATACGCACCAGTGCACCCAGGCATTGTATGTCACCTGGCAGGTGTGTTTTGAATGGGTGTGTGTGTGCACTTGTGTTATTCCTGGAGTATCTACTTTCTTGCTGTTCTTTGCAAATGAGTTAACTGAACAAGTCAAGTCAAAGAGTAACATAAGAGATGACTGAGACTTTCTATATGCAAAGTATAAACTTTCTAACTGAGGGCTGAAATGCACTGTGGCATTTTGCCTTTTGTTGCTTTCAATTCAATATATTAAGCTTACCAAGAAAAAAAGACCAATACACAAATCCATGTTTCAGTACACTATCCATTGCATTTTCCATTCCTTTTCTTGTAAAAGCAGGACCTCAAAAACCTTTACTTAGAGTATGTTAAAAACACATCTCCCCATTATAAATGGTGTTTGATAAGACAAGCATCACAATTAATATTACTCCTTTGCTGCAGGTTTTGTTTCAAATCCCTAATTCGAATCATTAAACTACTGTAGAACTTGTACCATTTGTGTTATGGACATGAATAACACCTTAATACATTGACTGTTTGGTTTTTCACCTGCCAGACAATAAAACAGGCAAAATGTTATATTTATATTTAAGAGGGGATTCAAGCCATACGCACTGCTCAAAATGTCATGGGCCACACACACACACACACACACACACACACACTGCAGCTAAATATGACTATCACTACTCTACTGAGTGCTTAATTCTGTTCTGTTCTGAGACACTAGAAAATTACACAGAGGTACATGACTTAACTCAGTGGTTTTCACTTCCAGTCCTGGGGTACCAATGCTCTGCACATTTTGTATGTCTCTCTTATCTGACACCCTCGGTTCAGTTCATGGATCTCCCTCCTAATGAGCTGACGATCAGAATCAGGTGCGTTACATAAGAAAGACATAAAAACAGAACCTCAGTACTGTGCATGTGTCTCAGGCCATCTGTCAGGGATGGACACTGATGAAAATGTAATTCCCTGCTGGTTAATTTGTGCGCGAGGAGGTTTGAGGAACAATCTGATGTAAAGTAACAAAATTCGGTCCTACTTTATATTAGGTGTCTTTAAATACTATGTTCTTAATAACTTAAAATAATGAATTGATAGATACAATATAGCTGTTGTGTCTATGCTGAATTGCTAAACACTTCATTCTGCTATTAAAGTGGGATATGTGTAAATTTAGGGACAGGTCTGGTGGTCTGGTTAGGTTTAAAGGATAGAGGTAGAATCAACAGTGTAATTATAGATGTAACTGTCACACCTTGCACCGTTTTGGACTCTGTTTTCACCGTTGTATTTTTTGTCATGGTTATTGATTTGATTGCATCATTATGTTCAGCTGTATAAGGTTAATTATCCTCATTTGGTCTGTGTATTTAAGTTCCAGTCTTTTTAGCTTTGGTCAGGTATTGTTAATGTTTGCGTCTACCTGTGGTACTAACCTTCCTTTATGTTGGATTTATCGTGGTGTGGATTAATTAAAGACTGTTAAACCTTCTTCATCATCTTCTTGCGTGTTCATCGACAATGGTAAACCGTGACAGAATACCTGACCACTACAAAAACAACATGGATATCGCGGACGAGTACACCAGTCCCACTCCCGACCCAGAGCCCAGCCAAGCATCACACCGCTGCACGGAGCATCAGCCTGAGCCCACCGCTGACAGAGAGCCAGCACCCGCCGCGACTGACGAGCCATTGCCAAGAGGAGCGAGAGAGCTGAGGATCGCCCAGAGCCTCATTTGTTGTCTGAGCAGGTGTGAGAGCCAGCAACATTGCACGTGACGGTGGATGAGACAGTGGAGCGCGAGGGCGCAGAGGAAAGCACCACCCACTGCACCACCGCTGAGGGTGAGCTAAGGCAGGACTCAGGAGATTTAATAGACGTTTATTCTGAAGTACTTCTTCTGTCATCATCTGAACTCCCTGTCTGTCCTGAAACGACCATGGAGGTCTGTTTTTAACTGTTTGTCTCCTCGGACCTGTCTGTTTGTCCCATGACGACTATGGAGGTCGATTTTGAACTGTCTGTCTGCCTTGGATTATTGTCTGTCTGTCCTGTCACGACCATGGAGGTCATTCCCCTGTCCGTGGCATTCCCTTTCATGGGTGTTGCCATTTGGTGTGTGTGGGCAGCATACAGCAGAGCTGAGGATCGCCCCGGAGCCAGAGCCTCATTCAATGTCTGACCAGGTGCGTGAGCCGGCAACGAAACCTACCACGGAGGATTACACAGTGGAGTGTGAGGGCACGGAGAAAAGCCCCGCCCACTGTTCCACCGCTGAGGGTGAGCTGAGGCAGGACTCTGAGGACTTTTCTTCTGAGATACCCAGTCTTCCGTCAGCGTTAGAACTGTTTGCCTGTCGTGTTATAGCCAAGGAGGACGTTTATGAACTGTCTGTCTGCCCTGAACTCCCTGTCTGTCCTGTCATGACCACGGAGGTCGTTCCCCTATCCGCTATCCGCTGCGCTCCCTGTAATGGGAGTTGCTATTTGGTGTGTATGGGCAGCATACACCATCCATGAAACCCTCGACTGTCATGAACTCCCACCCAGCCTCCCTCTCCCACCTCCTCTCCTCTGTTCTCTGCCATCCTCTGTCCCGCTGTCACTTCATCCTGCCAGCCCCTCAGCTCATCCTCAGCCTTTCGTCTGTGGATCAGAGTCATTGCGGGCCTGTCAGTCTCCTGCTCCATCAAGGTCAGAGGATCCCCGGTCTCCGCATCCGCCCGTCGACCCAGAGGCTCCACCATGGCTCCTAGCTCCCTCATCTCCACCATGGCCCATCAGTCCCCCAGCTCTGCTGGACTCCCTCGTCCTCCGCCTTGGTCAGTCACTGACCATCCGCCGCCTCGGGACTCCACTCCTCCGGCTTCGCCTCGTCCCTCCGTACCTCTGGCTCCGTCAGGCTCCTCCTTCCCTCCAGCTCCACCTTGTTGGACCACTGCGGGCTTCCGGATCCCCGCCTGCGCCTCGGTCACTGGAGCCATCTGCTCTGCCTTGGCCCTCTGGATCCGCGGCATCACCCAGGCTCAGTGGCTCTCCATCTCCACCTTGGGCTCCTCTCCCACCTGCTCCGCTGCTGTCATTCGGCCCCCTGGAGTCATCAGCTCTTCCTCCACCATGGCTCCTCCATCCATCTGCTCCACCGTGGGCCATCTCCCTGGCTGGGCTCTGGAGCGTCTCCCATCTCCTCCTGCTCCTGTCTCCTCCCTGACTCCTCCCCCGCCTGTTCCTCCCAGGCTCCTCCCTCCATCATCACCCTGAACTCTAGTCATCCTCCCGGTCATCCGGCCACATCCAGAACCTCCTCCTGCCTGTCTGTGCCAGCCCTTCACCATCCCTTTTCGCCATCCCTCCGCTGTCTCCTGACCCTTCTCTGTGGCGTGAGGTTGCGCCTTCCAAAGGGTAAAAAAAAAATCCTGAACTCCGCAAATAGGTCTTTTGTGTTATGAGAGAACTGGTGAACTAAACTAGTGTTACAATATTCAATGCATCTCTACTGTAAATGAATCCAGGGGGTTATGTGGTGCTTATCGGGCCAGTTAATGATAACAATTACTGAACAATCCTGGTCTGTTTCTTTCGGTTCTTGTCCTTCTCTGTTAACTAAAATTGTTTAAATTCAGAGCAAGATTCATTCATAATTATTTTTACAGGTGATATATCCTAAAAAAAAAAAGGAGAATGTTGTAACTTAATTTGCTTGGTGAAAACCAAACTAAACTGGCTCACTGTAAAAAGGCTGTAAGGTCAGGGAAAATATATGCCCTTCTTATCATTTTTAATTGTTAGTCTGATTGTTAACTTGTATTATCATTTTAAATATTTCTATTTCAATCAAAGCAATATATAATATAAATAGTCCATATATATTTGGACACTGACAAAATGTTCATAATTTTGGCTCTGTATGCCATCAGAACAGAATTAAAATGAAACAATCAAGATTAAATTGAAGTGCAGACTTTAATATTTAATTCAAGGGGTTGAACAAAATATAACATAAAATGCTTGGGAATCACAGCCACTTTTATACACAGTGCCCCATTTTCAGGGGCTCAAATGTAATTGGACAAATAAATATAATCATAAATAAAATGTTATTTTTTTAAATATTTTGTTGAGAATCCTTTGCAGGCAATGACTGCCTTAAGTCTGGAATTCATGGACATCACCAGAGACTGGGTTTCCTCCTTTGTGATGTTTTGCCAGGCCTTTACTGCAGCTGACTTCAGTTGTTGTTTGTTTGTGGGTCTTTCTGCCTTTAGTTTTGTCTTCAGCAAGTGAAATGCATGCTCAGTCGGGTTGAAATCAGAAGATTGACTTGGCCATTGCAGAATACCCTGCTGAAAAATCCAGCATTGCTGGTCACCAGCAAAAGGTATGTTTTGCATGCTGGGACCAGCATGGGATGCTGGTTGCTGGTTTGCTGGTCCCCAGCATGGGATGCTGGTTGCTGGTTTGCTAGATCCCAGCACGATAATCAGATGTGCTGGTGGACCAGCATAAGGTATGTTTTGCATGCTGGGATCAGAATGCTGGTGTGCTGGTGGACCAGCATTTGTTGTATTTTGGGTGCTGGTTACTTAGTTTTTATCATGTATATATGTAAGCTTTATGTGTGCATATACTGTATAAGTGAGTAAAAGTCACATACATATAATAGGATAAACATTTAATAGTTGTCAGTTAAAATTAATTATTTGTTGTTGTGATGATAATAAAGATGAAATCTATATGGTTTTGGTTTTAGTCTTATAAGTTTGGTCCTCTCTCCCACCCCTAAAAAGTTTCACCAAGAAGCTGATTAAAAGTAATGCCAAAATACTTTTATTTTTAATATAACTGCAACTGGTGCAACTATTTTTACTATAACTTAAAGGCATAGTTCACCCAAAACTGAAAATTCTGTCATTCCCTCATGACTCACCCTCATGTCGTTCCAAACCAGTAAGACCTTTGTTTATCTTCGGAACACAAATTAAGATATTTTTTATGAATTCCGAGAGCTCTCTGACCCTCCCATAGACAGCAAGGTTCCTAACACGATCAAGGCTCAGAAACGTAGGACATAGGTAAAATAATCAATGTGATGTCAGTGGTTCAAACATAATTTTACGAAGCTCCGAGAATACTTTCTGTGCTCAAAGAAAACAAAAATAACACGTTTATTCAACAATTCTTCTCGTCCGCATCACCCTGGCGCCATTTTGGAGAGTATAAACTGAACGTAAACAACGTATGCTGTTCTGTGTAAGCCGCACCACGCGGATACATTGTTTTCATTCAGATCAAAGCGTAAACAATGTATCCGCGTGGTACGGCTGACACAGAACAGGATACTTTGCTTACATTCAGATCAAAGCACTCACATACGTCGTGATACTCTCCAAAATGGTGCCAGGGTGATGCAGAGGAGAAGAATTGTTCAATAAAATCATTATTTTTGTTTTCTTTGCGCACAAAAAGTATTCTCGTAGCTTCGTAAAATTACGGTTGAACCACTGATGTCACATGGATTATTTTAGTGATCTCCTTGCTACGTTTCTGAACCTTGATCGTGTTAGGACCCTTGCTGTCTATTGGAGGGTCAGAGAGCTCTCGGGAATTCATCAAAAAATATCTTAATTTGTGTTCCAAAGATGAACGAAGGTCTTACGGGTTTGGAACGACACAAGGGTGAGTAATTAATGACATAATTTTTTTTTTTTGGGTGAACTATCCCTTTAACTACTATAACTTTTACTATAACTTAACTACTAAAACTATGGAAAACAGATGACTTTATGTTGAATAATGGAGGGGGGAAAAACTACTTCTGGCTATGCAGTTAAAAATGTCAACAAGTAATTAGCTTTGTTACTATAGCTATGTGTGACAGCAGTTCAGTTCACTTTGGTAAAGTTGTTCCATCATTGTGCTCATCTGTTTCATTTTGTGAGTGAAGATTCTTACCTCCTCCTGAGCTATTTATGTTCTGTGGGGAACAGTTCAGGAACTTGTTCTATGGGATCCATAGTGCATGTTTCAAAGAACCTGAAAAAGGTATTCACAGTCTTCACAACTGTGAATCCTGAGAAATGTGTGTTTGTGGGCTTCAGGGTTTATTAGGTTACAAGTTTATTAGTACTTATAGTAGAACACATTCTATTATCCATCCATTGATCATTGGTTGAAAGATCTGGCACATTATTGCACTGGAAAAAAATAACCTGCAGTATAAAGGGTAAACGAAAGGACTACCATAAAATTTGGCATCTGTTTATACAATTTCTGGAAAATAACTAAATATTGGCAGAGGCAATGTTAAATACCTCTCAGGGGAAGGGGAGTTAAAATATATATAAAAAGTATTTTCTCTGTTTATTTTCATGTCATCTTCCATGTCTTTTTTTTTTCTCTAAAAAGATGTCTAAAAAAAGAACACATTCTATTCTGAGTGATCTCTGCGAAGTACATATACAAACATTCATTCCTTTTCTGTTTACTAGGAATACTCCCAACATGTGCGTACATGGTCTACATGATGGCCTGCGTGCTATTTAGTTGTCAGTTCATGAAGTGCTGAAATTAAATGGTTGATCATTCTAATTTCATTATAGCCTAAAAAATGTATATGTAATTTACTTGTCCAGGGTTAAATAAATAAATAAAACAAATTTCATTCAGCTACATAAAGTTTAATTTATTTCTAACCTTATTTGAGAATTTACACTTGTGCTTTTAGCAGACACTTTTATTCAAAGCAATTTGCATTGCATTAATGCATTCAAGGCTGTAAACATTGAATCAATTCCTTGAAATACCTTGATTTGCTGCAAAATTCCTACCTCAATTGGCTGTTGAATACTTAGTCAATACTTCTTCATCATCTTTGATTAAATTGTGACTGCCATTGCTTATTGTTTTTGTCAACTGCCTTTGCCAGTGATCTGCATTCCTCCTCATTCACCTGACTCTGTCTACAATAAACCAGTGCTTTTCAATTCTTGTCATGGGGCCCACAGCACTGAACATCTTGTATGTCATCCATATTTAACACTTGTTTAACATTAGCAGAGCACTCCATGAACTTAACTAAGTGTGTCAGAGACAGACATACACTGTAAAAAAAAAAAATCCGTAAAATTTACGGTAAAAAAACAGCAGATGTGGTTGCCGGAATTTTACCATAAAAAATACGGTAGCAACATTTTAGGTTTTACAGTTTTAACTTAAATTTACAGTTAAATACCGTAATTTCATTAACTGAAATAATGTTAATATACCAACCTATTGAAGTACTGAAATCTGTTTTGTACCTTTGTAATGCACTGATAACCACCAAATGCAGGTGGTGATGAGAAAGTCACATGATGAACCAAAACCCATCACAATCAGCTTTTAAATAATAAAATATATAGAAGGTGAACAGTGTCATTCACACAAACACTAAACACCATCATGGTAACACACTGATAAGAAAAAACTAAGAAACATAGTGATTTCAACTAAAAAACATCAAATTTGAAATGTAACACAGGGAATTCTGGGAATGTCAATTTACGGTTATTCACTGTAAATTATACCAAAAATGGTATACTACCGTAAAATTACATGTAATGTCCAATACAGTTTTTCACCATATATAGTAGGGGAATTTACCGTTAGCCATTTAACAGGTTTTTAATTTAGCATTTTTACAGTCTTTTACCGTTAAGTTCATGGTCATTTTTTACAGTGTACAAAATGTGCAGTGATGTGGGTCTCCAGGACCAGGAATGAAAACAACTGTATCTCCTGTATTTCCTGCCTGTATGTGTATATATGCTTTCTATACAGCCATCATTTGGGCATATAAGGCCCCATATAGCACTGTTAAAAACAGTATTTACTCCACAACACAAATAGAGACACATGAACACACAAGGACTGACTTACAATAGTAAACTTTATGTTTGTCTTGGCAGTCATCAAATTCAGTCATCAACATTTAAAAGGCAATTTAGATAAGGTATTCTATCGTCAGAAACCTGACACTGCATCACAACAAATTTCGTTCATAAGATATTGGGCTAAATCACGGAAGATTCACAGTCACTTGTATTAAAAGTTCAAATCAAACAAAAGAAAGTCTGGTAAAACATTTAGGAATTCCGTGACAACATGATCACCGTGATAATACAAGGTGCAATTCCCAACTTCCAATTAGTGCAAATAAAATTTACATTTAGAGTGCTACATAGGTGTAGGTGTTTGTTTTTCTGCTTGCAGAAGATAATATAAGTTTGTTAAAGTACAAATATCTGATACAAAATTACTATAGATACTATAGATATGTTCCAAATATATATTTTTTCTTTTTTTCTTTTCTTTTCTTTTCTTGTATTGTCTTTTCTTCTTAAAAAAAAAATAATATAAAATAAAAATGATAAACAGCATCATGCAGCAGCAGCAGGTATTTTTAAACACAGATACATTTCTAAATATGACATCAATATAAACAGATGTGCCTATATATATTTAAGGACCAATTCTCACTATTAACTAGTTGTTTATTAGCATGCATATCAGATGTTTATTACTACTTAATGCACATATTAATGCCTTATTCTGCATGTCCATATTTTAGATCCCTTAATTCTACCCTATACAAAAACGTAACAACTCCCGTACTAACTAGCAGCAAATTAGGAGTACATGGAGGCAAAAATAAAAATAGTTTACTACTGTTTACTATTGTCCTCTTTTTAGAGCTGCTTTATAGCAGTATTGAATCTTGCTTGCATTACACTATTTTCCTGTTTAACTGTAAAGCTACTTTGACACAATCTGTATTGCATAAAGCACTATATAAATAAAGGTGATTTGACTTGAGTAGTTAGTTAGCAGTTAGAATTGGTCCTTAAAATAAAATGTATAAATAATATACAGTATTTGATGCTGGCCTTTTTCCTGAGTTAAGATTTTCTTCAGACTCTCTGCATCTTTTATATGGAAATATGGAATGGTTCTCCTTAAAAAGAGACCATCGACACACATTCAGTTAACATTTCATTAATGTTTAAAGAGTGTTTGTTTTAATGTTACAAAAACAGAAGTACCAAATGAAGAGACAATTATTTGTTTACCTGCAGAGCTTCCATCAGATTCACCAGATTTACTGATTCTGCAAAAGAAGCAGGCTGCCACAATCACAGCCAGAATGACAACAGCGGCTATCACAGACGAAAAACCAAACCTGAGGATTTGTTTAATATTTTTATTAGAAATGAAACTTGCCATGAATTTAGTTTTTGCAAAGCAAAGAGGATAATAAAAAAGATAAACTTACAAGGTTATCTGTTGCACTTTTCCTAAGGGGGGAAGAGGGAGGGTGGCGATTAGCAAGAATGTATGCATAGTACACGAATACATGCAATTTAACAAATAGTCAAGTCACCTTATCTACATTGATGTTAAGGATTATGCAATTTAGTTCCTAAAGATTTGGTCTAGTGACAAACTTTCAGCCAGAATTACTATTAGGTGATGTGTATCACTGCCATGATAAAAATGATGTGTATAAGGGTTTATGATTTTATGAGCCCGCCCCTAAGCAGTTTAAGAGAGAAGTTGATTGAAAGTCATGCAATAATACTTTTCAATTTAGTTGCCTACAGCGGGCAAACCTTATTATATGAAATATATTTCAAATTTTCTTGCGGGGGACACAGTAGTGACAAATATTTTTATAATGAATGCAAATGTTGTGCGAGCGGACACAATAACATAATTGGTACTAAAGAAACATTTCAAGAGAAGTTACAAGGCACACATGTCATATAATGTTTTTTTTTTAAATGACAAAATTGCAAGGTAAGTGTAATACTTACGGTGTATACTGGCACACTGTGTGTCTGAAAACTGTGTGCAATGGGAAACAGGTATCTCTCCAATTTCTGTAGTTTGGGAGAAAAATAGTTTTATTGTTGTTAGAGCAATATAGCCTATTTCAATCTTAGTTGTGTAAACATTCATGAAATTAATTGTTGCATACCTTCACATCTGCGGCATGGATTACATAGCACACCAATGTGGACTCTGGGTCCTCCAGAGCAGTTGCGGGCAACATACTCACCTGCAGATTAGAATTTTATGATTATTTAATGATTCACAGTGGTATCCTTAATTTTCAGATTATCTCTGTGGAACTCACCTTCTTGGCAGTTCAAGCAGCACAGCGTTTCAACTTGGAAATGACTCTCTGGGCATGCTGCTACACATAGAGTACTTGACGCAGCCACAAATATTGCCTGGAGATTTAATGAGAATACTTTTTTTTTTTCTCTCTCTCAGTGTAAATCTCAAATTACATGTCTAATTCAGGGATTGGGAACAGTACAAGAAAAGATAATAAAAAGCAAAAAACGTTTTGGAAACCAAAAACAGGAACAAAATCCCTTTTAATCATTCCAGTGTGAAAAGATTGTATTTACATGCTTGTTACTGGTTAATAATAGCATCATATCGTTTCAATACTTTAATCCAACAACTAAACACTGTCTAAAACTTCATATTTTATACTTTCTTCATAAATATATTTATACTAAATTGACAATTTAGTATTTGTAAATTGCAAAATAGTTGACAATTACATTTTTTTTAAAATGAGAAAGAAAAAGGTAAGAAACTTGAAAAAGTAGCTCTTACCAATACACATTTGGTGTCCGGCTGGATCATTGTAGGTTTCATACTGTTTTCTGACAATCCTTGATCCTCGACTCTCTGCTTTAATATGGAGCACTGACGTGTTTAAGGAGTGGCCTCCAGGAGATCCTGTAAAACATTGATGTTATCTCTCATAATTTCAGGCGGTCAGAGATCGACCGTGTTTAACTAAAAGGTAGTTATGTCTTGTGTGTGATCTATATCTACATAAATCTATGTAACATATATATATATAAGTCATGGCTGGCTGGATCTACACTGCAGGTATATATAAAATCATTGCAGTGAATATGCCTGCAGTGTAGATCCAGCCAGCCATGTCTTTATTCATTAATTCATTCATGCTTTAAAGTTAGTCCTATGATTAAACTTAGAATAAAGCAGCAATTTTAAAGTTGAGACCTTATTTCATACCAGATGTAACCTACTCTGTCTTGTCTGTCTGTGTGTTGTCAGCTTCTTCTTCACGCCGCAATGTTTGTTTTTTTTTTACTGCGTGAGAACATGATGTGTAGTGTGAGATGGCTTGGCTTGTTGGACATAGCAACAGTATCTAAGGAGGGCGGGTTTTTGCGAAGGGTCAATTGCCTCTCAACATAATTCCTGTATGACAAGCTTTTTTTTGGTTGACAGTAGCATAGCAACGACATGCAGCAGCAACACTAATACTGGTTTAAATGTTACTATCACCATTTGAAGTTAAATATTATCAGAGTGTTTAAAGCTTGTGTTTAAAATGTTACTTTGGAGCAAGTGCACCTGAAAGTGTAACATCTGCAGCAAAAAAAAAAAAAAAGCAATCACACAAGCTTCAATTTAATTCATTTATATAGGATCAAAAAAAGAACTGTTCCAATTTACATGAATTCACCTTGATGTGAAATGCTTTAATGAAAGTGATTTTGTCTCTAAAATGCTTTCCCTGTGAACTGCTTTGATATGGAGCACAAGATATGGGGGAATGACTTGATCATGGATGAATGACATATCACTTTGCCCTGATTGGCTGATTGGACCAGTTTCGGTTTTGTAATCTCTTACGAAGAATGAAACCCTATCCGTGTAGTGCAGGTTACCATGGCAATGAACTCTTAAAGCCTAAAAAACAAGCCATCTTCTTAAACCTGAAAAACCAGTGTCTGCTCAAACTAAACTTATACCTACCTGGGTAGCCACTGAAAACCTTTTTATTGAATAAACTCTTAAGAAAAATGGGCCTTATTTAAAAACTAAATGCTGTAATCCCAAAGCTTCATTTAGCACATTGAATGCTGCTATTAATCCTCCTGTCTTTAACTGTATTAATATTTCTGTGGAAACTTTTTCTTAAACATTTTATTGACAAGATCGCTGCCACCAGATCATCTATTCAGTTACTTGGTCATGATCCATCGCTTCCTCCGTCGACATTCTTTGCGGTCTTTCATCTGTTTGAGCCGGTTTCTATTACCACCATGGCAGAGATTGTTGAACACTTGAAGCCTTCTACTAGTCCCCACAACATTATTCCAACTCGCATTTTTAAACAGGTTTTTGATTTCATTGGCCCTAGTTTCTTGATTGTAATAAATTGCTGCTTGGTTTCAGGCTCTGTGCCAGCCTATTGTAAACATGCTATAGTGCAGCCTCTGATTAAGTGATCTAATTTGGATCATACAGATTTAGAAATTTAGACCGATTTCAAAACTGCAAAACAGAACTTTTTACTCTAAAGTTCTAGAGAAGGTCGTTTTTATTCAATTACAAATTTTTTTTATTAAAAAAATCAGTGCTTTCTGAAAGTTTCTGTCAGGTTTTAGACCACAACATAGTACAGAATCAGTACTTTTCAAAGTTTATAATGACATTTTATTAATTGTTGAGTCTAGCTTCTGCAATCTTAGTTTTATTAGATCTTAGTGTGGTGTTTGATACCGCGTAGATCAAGTCAAGTCACCTTTATTTATATAACGCTTTTAACAATACAGATTGTGTCAAAGCAACTGTACAGCATTATTTAGAAAAATATTGTGTCAATAATGCAAAATGACAATAGTAAACACTCAATTTTCAGTTAAAGGCAGTTCATCATTGAATTCAGTGATGTCATCATCCAGCTCAGTTCAGTTTAAATAGTATCTTTGCAATCAAGTCGACGATATCGCACAATATCGCTGGAAATTAAGTGTCCCCAACTAAGTAAGCCAGAGGCGACAGCGGCAAGGAACCAAAACTCCATCAGTGACA
>NW_015646349.1:206140-212005 GCF_001515625.1 Sinocyclocheilus rhinocerous | reverse complement strand
TTTTCAGTTAAAGGCAGTTCATCGTTGAATTCAGTGATGTCATCATCCAGCTCAGTTCAGTTTAAATAGTATCTGTGCAATCAAGTCGACGATAACGCTGGTAATTAAGTGTCCCCAACTAAGCAAGCCAGAGGCGACAGCGGCAAGGAACCAAAACTCCATCGGTGACAGAATGGAGAAAAACCCTTGGGAGAAACCAGGCTCAGTCGGGGGCCAGTTCTCCTCTGGCCAGACAAAACCAGCAGTTCAATTCCAGGCTGCAGCAAAGTCACATTGTGCAGAGGACTCAACTGGTTCCTGTGGTCTTGTATATTTCAGTGGCCGTCTGAGACAAGGTCTTCACTGGGGATCTGTCTTTGTGGCTCATCTAATGGTCCTGATCTCCGCTGACATTCAGGGCTGTAGAAGTCCTCTCTAGGTGCTGATCCACCATCTGGTCTGGATATGTACTGGATCCGGGTGACTGCAGTGACCTTCTGATCTGGATACAGACTATTTTAAAATCTATACGATGTTTAATAGGGAGCCAGTGCAGTGTTGACAGAACCGGGCTAATATGGTCACACTTCCTGGTTCTAGTAAGAACTCTAGCTGCTGCATTTTGGACCAGCTGGAGTTTGTTTATTAAGCGTTGTTACATCCCCTTTTTGTCTAGGGGTGACAGGGGAGTAACATATGCTACTAAAGAGGAATGAAAATGTATCAGGGAACGTAAAAACCAATGGGCAAAAAAAAAAAAAAAAAAAAAAAAAAAAAAAAAGTGAGAGAGTTTGCTCTATCTGCAACCCCACACTCACACACACACATGGAACTCTTCAAGATTTTATTTACAAATGTAAAGTCTTTGTACAGCAGTTAGAGGAAAGGGGAAAAACAAGGGTAAACAGTATGGATAATTTAAAAAGAAAAGATAAGGCTCTTCTAGCTTCAGGAGGGGGTTAAGGCCAAAATAACAAACAAAAAGAGGATGCTACCTGGGAGTAAGGGAATGTAACTTACCTATCAAACAAAACATCAAAATAAACAACATGTCTCTTCCTTGACTTCCTCACTGTCCCAACAAAACCAGGAGAAAAGCAAGTGTTGATAAAATAAAAGTGCCACCCACCTCCTTACTGCGTCTGCAGACAAAAATAGCACACAATCACTACAGCCGGTACAACAGGCTTTCTTGAAGAAGCACTAAGTCTCTGAGCACACAATATTCAACAAGTACAACAGGCTTTCTTAAAGAAGCATTAGAGCTCAGAGCACACAATCTTCAACGAGATCTGGGACAAACAGACAGGCCAAGCTCTCTCTGGTGAACAGCCCATTCACTCTGTTAAAATACAAGCTCCTCTTCACAGCTCTGACGAGGGACAGGTGACATCAATTAAGGTTCTGTGAGAGGACAGGGAGGAACAGAGGAAAACAGGCAAAGACTACACTTCCCAGCAGGCTGTTAGGCATCAGGGAAACACAATGTTACACACAGAGATTCACAGTATTAACAACAATGGCATTAACAAAAATAACATACATGCTGGGATGTACGTCCTGCTATCAAATAGCACACCTAGGTTCCTAACTAATGACAACATCCTGGTTTCTCTTCTGGAACACCACATTGGAGTCCAAGGGGTGGCCCTTCAGTAGTTCAAGTCCAGTGTTTGGGGTCAGATTGGTAATCAGATTACTTTTTTGAGTAACTTTTAAAGTAAGAAGGGAAAAATTGAGAAAAGAAGATAAATCGAGAGTAAGTGCAGAGGCGTTGTGTGTGCTGTGTGAACATGATGCTTACTGTAGTTCTAGACGCAGGGCCCTATCATACATCTGGCGCAATGCGGCGCCAGGCGCGACTCAAGAGTTTTTTTATATTTTCAGCCCGACGCAGTTATCATTTTCACGTCCTGTGCCGCGTTATGTAAATAGCAAATGCATTCCTCTCTGGAGACTCGTCCAGTCTTTCCGCTTGCAAATTCCGCCATGTAAATAGCAAATCCGCCATGGCACGAGCACAACTGTCTCTTAAAGGGAATGGGAGATGAGACTCTGATTGGTTTATTGCACGTTATGCCCAAAACACACCCATTACTTAAACCGCGCCGACCGTTTTTCCCGTCGTTAAACTAGCAAAAGTGGATTCGGACACGCCCCAAGTGCACCTGCGCCTTGCACTTTAGACCATGTGCTTATAATCGTTAAAATAGGGCCCTAAATGTCAACATGCATTTACTCATCTCACCTGCACAAAAACAGATTCAGTATTCCTCAAAATGAATAAAAACAGTCAAATGCAAACTCAGAATATTATACAAACCTGCAATAATTAAATGTTAAATAAAACAAATATAATTTATGTATTTAATCCCATTTTATTAACCAGTGTCTTTGCTACTGACCTTCGATGATCCAATTCAACCATACTAATAAACACAAATAGCAACAAAAAAAAGAGGAACGGTTTGATTTTCTTTTTTTTTTCCGTTTTTTTCGTTTTCTTTAAGAAATGGAAAACAAAAAATAAGCTTGATTTTTCATATTTTTGTTCATGGGTAAAAAAATAGAATATGCTTTAATATTTGTTACAAATATGTGGTTGACACTGAAATGCCCCTTTTGCCCCCCATTTTCTGTACTACACCGTATACACAGCAACCGCAAGCTTTGATCATTTTCAATAGTAGTGACATGGCAGGCGAGCCAAGCTTACTAACGAGAATTCTGTGGCTATGTCATTTAGGATGCTAGCAGCGCTTATAAAAACAGGCCGCTAACAGCGCTTATTGAATGTTTTCCTCAAAATCCTTGTTTTTTTTTTCAAATGAAGAAAGAGACGTAAACATCTTGGATGACATGAGGGTGAGTAAATTATCAGTACATTTTTATTCTGGAAGTGAATGTGATCTAATGTGATCTAAAACAACATGGAACAAAATAAGATACTCATGGTTACTGATTTTAGCCTACTCATTTTGTTCTCGCATATTTAAGAAAAACCTCAGAGGGAACGTTTTAATTCGCTATTACAAAAAACAGCAACTGAAGTTATACATCTCAGATAGAGCACAACAAGTAGGCTTCTGCACCTTTCAGGTCGGCGGAGATGCCGGCATGACATGTATCTATAGAAAGCTTGAAATGTCTTTTATTTTTATTTTTTTTATAATATCTTTTATTTTATTTTTTATTATTATGTAAACAGATATACAATTTACCGGTGACAAATCAGATACAAAATAACCTAGGTCAACAGATAAACAAAGGAACATGTAGAAAAGTACAACAGACATAACAATAGTAGAAAACCGTAATAGTAATAGTAATGATGACAATAGTAATAATGATGATAATAATAGCATTAATAACAAAAATCAGAGGATGGAGGATGAGGAAGGTGATAAGTAATAATAGTAATAGTAATAGCAATAATAATAATAACAACAACAACAACAACAACAATAATAATAATAAAAATGAACTAAATTCATCAGAAATGAGGGGGAAGTTGGAGGATGTGGAAGATGACAAATAGCAAAATAATAGTATTAATTAGTAATTAGTAATAGTAGCAATAATAACAATATTAACAATAAACTCATTCATCAGGAACCGGGGGGAGGTTGGAGGATCAGGAAGAGGACAAATAGTAATAATAATAATAATGGTAGTAGTAGTAATAATAACGGCACCACCAACAACAACAACAATAATAATAATAATAATAATAATAATAAAGCTATAAATAGTTAGACATTGTAAGGCTGCCTCTGGGCCCTCCATGAGCACAGCGTAAGTTGGGCCCCCCGCCCATGTCACCCTACGACGGGCCATCAAGGAGAGGTGTTGTGGGGCACAGTCCCAAAGTCCCACCCCTGTCCGCCACATACATGCCATTCTTACCCTATATACAGTGGGTACGGAAAGTATTCAGACCCCCTTAAATTTTTCACTCTTTGTTATAATGCAGCCATTTGCTAAAATCATTTAAGTTAATTTTTTTTCCTCATTAATGTACACACAGCACCCCATATTGACAGAAAAACACAGAATTGTTGACATTTTTGCAGATTTATTAAAAAAGAAAAACTGAAATATCAAATGGTCCTAAGTATTCAGACCCTTTACTCAGTATTTAGTAGAAGCACCCTTTTGATCCAATACAGCCATGAGTCTTTTTGGGAAAAATGCAACAAGTTTTTCACACCTGGATTTGGCGATCCTCTGCCATTCCTCCTTGCAGATCCTCTCCAGTTCTGTCAGGTTGGACGGTAAACGTTGGTGGACAGCCATTTTTAGGTCTCTCCAGAGATGCTCAATTGGGTTTAAGTCAGGGCTCTGGCTGGGCCATTCAAGAACAGTCACAGAGTTGTTGTGAAGCCAATCCTTCGTTATTTTAGCTGTGTGCTTAGGGTCATTGTCTTGTTGGAAGGTAAACCTTAGTTCCAGTCTGAGGTCCTGAGCACTCTGGAGAAGGTTTTAGTCCAGGATATCCCTGTACTTGGCCGCATTCATCTTTCCCTCGATTGCAACCAGTCGTCCTGTCCCTGCAGCTGAAAAACACCCCCACAGCATGATGCTGCCACCACCATGCTTCACTGTTGGGACTGTATTGGACAGGTGCCTGGTTTTCTCCACACATACCACTTAGAATTAAGGCCAAAAAGTTCTATCTTGGTCTCATCAGACCAGAGAATCTTATTTCTCACCATCTTGGAGTCCTTCAGATGTTTTTTAGCAAACTCCATGCGGGCTTTCATGTGTCTTGAACTGAGGAGAGGCTTCCGTCGGGCCACTCTGCCATAAAGCCCCGACTGGTGGAGGGCTGCAGTGATGGTTGACTTTCTACAACTTTCTCCCATCTCCCGACTGCATCTCTGGAGCTCAGCCACAGTGATCTTTGGGTTCTTCTTTACCTCTCTCACCAAGGCTCTTCTCCCCCGATAGCTCAGTTTGGCCAGACGGCCAGCTCTAGGAAGGGTTCTGGCCGTCCCAAACGTCTTCCATTTAAGGATTATGGAGGCCACTGTGCTCTTAGGAACCTTAAGTGCAGCAGAAATTTTTCTGTAACCTTGGCCAGATCTGTGCCTTGCCACAATTCTGTCTCTGAGCTCTTCAGGCAATTCCTTTGACCTCATGATTCTCATTTGCTCTGACATGCACTGTGAGCTGTAAGGTCTTATATAGACAGGTGTGTGGCTTTCCTAATCAAGTCCAATCAGTATAATCAAACACAGCTGGACTCAAATGAAGGTGTAGAACCATCTCAAGGATGATCAGAACAAATGGACAGCACCTGAGTTAAATATATGAGTGTCACAGCAAAGGGTCTGAATACTTAGGACCATGTGATATTTCAGTTTTTCATTTTTAATAAATCTGCAAAAATGTCAACAATTCTGTGTTTTTCTGTCAATATGGGGTGCTATGTGTACATTAATGAGGAAAAAAAATTAACTTAAATGATTTTAGCAAATGGCTGCAATACAACAAAGAGTGAAAAATTTAAGGGGGTCTGAATACTTTCCGTACCCACTGTATATACACACATTTAAGAAAATAAAAGAAATTAAATAAAAATGACAAATGCATTCAACAACATTTCAAAACTAAACATTTAAATGAAAACAAAAAAATAAAGCTAAAAACAATTCAAAATATTAAAGAACAAAAGGTATAAGAGTATAATAATGATTCTAACATAACACTAAGCCAAACACCAAAAAAACAACTACATATGTGTATGTACAGCCACACACATATACATGTACATATATATAAATACATTAAATATATATATATATTATTTCATTTCCATTTAGTTTGTTGAAGTATTAAAATAACTCAATAAAAGTAATCAAAGACCTATACAGGCATAATAAA
>NW_015646349.1:196133-198312 GCF_001515625.1 Sinocyclocheilus rhinocerous | reverse complement strand
ATATATATATATATATATATATGTATGTATAATATTTTTTTTTTTTTTTTGATGCATTTATTATTAATTTTGTTATAGACGTATATGTGTGTCAACCAAATGAAAATGAAATGTCTTTTAAATGATACAATTCAATAATATTTTTTCTCTTTATGTAATTCATATGGAACCAAGGAGAGGTCCAGTCTCTTCTGTCTGAGCTCATTATCTGTAATGTGGTCACAACCAGGCGCAGCACACGCTATTCATACGGTAATCATCCAAGAAATTAAGCTGCCTTCACGCCAGGTCGTAATTAATGTAATTTCGAGATGACAATATGTGACATTATACTTGTAGCGGAATTATGTGTTTATATGGCAACAATACCATCGCTAAAGCCTTCACGTGCGCCAGAACTCATAATTACAACTTGTAAGCTCTGAATGTTCTGAGAGTTACGACTTGGGTAATGCGACAGCTGTACCACCTGATCGCCGAATATGGGCATCTCCGAGTAGAATGCCGAGTAGAATGTCACAGAAATGTGTTGTCATCTTGAAATTATGATCATAAGACTGAGGAATAAACCTTGTATTTACCTCAGAAGAAGAATGCGATGCTACACGTGGCATGATTCAGTGGTGGAAATCATTTCTGATGAGAAAATCATTCATTCTTACTTACATTAGTTACATAAACTTGTACTCATTTTACTACTTGGGTTAATAATTCCAAGCTATAGCCTATAATTGGGCCTTAAGACATTGCAGTAGACTAATTTTTAGTCTAGTTTTTCTAGTAATTTTTTAGTCTAGAGTGAAAACTTAAGTAAAGTTTTATTATAAATTATAATAAACACAAACTGTGTTATTATGTAAAAAATCTATTCTGTTGTTGTTTGTAATAGCAAATGACAACACGTTACCTTTGAACTTTTCTTTTTTTAAAGCTGCAGTCCATAAGTTTTGCCTATTTGTCGCCATCTCTGTCTGATACCTGCAATTGCAGTTATTTGCGGAATTATATTCCTTGCATAGGTTGTGCACCGGCACGGCTCCAGTGCGGATGAATCTAATGTTTTGAGGAGTATGTGTGTCAGTCTGTCAGTCACCGCACCGGTGTGGATACTGTACTTCGGAATCACAGATTCTAGACTACGTCTTGGAAGTATGGCCCAAATAAGAATTTTCACCGGATATTGTCATCTGAATGAGTAAGTAACAAGTCTGCCACTTTTGTTCTGACCAACTGAGGAAAAAAGCATTATATTAAATTGCGCTACCAATGGTGATTAAATCTAACGATCACTTAGCTCATATCATATAAAACCGTGCAAATAATTATTACTGTTATACTTTGTTCTCAAATTGTTAATGTTAACAAAATCAGCATTGCGTAACTACATGTATGTAGTGTGTATTGGCATTACATGTAGATTTCAATTTCTGTACAGTCTAATCTTCAATTGTCATATTTATTTAAATTTCATATAGAGAAATTCTTTTAACCCAAAAAGCAAATTATTCTTCCTTAGAACTGTTTCTCTTTAAAATATAAAACTTGTGTAATCCCACTTAGACTATCTGTAATCAGATGCACATTTAAAACTGGAATGTAATCTAATATCAGTCACTTGTGTTTCATAAACACATAAACCTTGTTGGATTACAATCCGCCATCAAATGATAATTTTAATTATACCAGTTGCTGTGAGAAAAGGCTATAAACGATCCGCCACCTGCAGGATCCACACACACGATAGCCTACTAGCCGGGACAACTTCTTTATGTTTACAGACATGGCATAATGACGAATTTCCTGCGAATTCCTACCTGCTACGTGAGGAGCGTGACAACGGAGTTGAGGATCCATCTGCAGCTTTATTTAAGAGCGTACTCGAAACAGGCAGGGTCAAAACACCAGCAAAAAGTAACATCCAAGGCAAAGCAAGAAAACAAGGAACTAGGAAATCAAGGTAAGGGAAACGCTCAGTAATGTCAGCTATGCAAATCAATACTTCGCGATGTGTGTGAGCAAGTGTCCGGGCGTAACTTTTATTCTCGTTGTAGTATTGTTGCCGCCGCCGCCATACCGTGGAGATACTGTGTTTCATTGTGAGAGTGAAACTTCTTTGTTTGGCCATCCAAAAGAGGACGATATCCGCTTCGTCATTCCTAGAGCTGATCCGTGCTGGTCG
>NW_015646349.1:187506-196011 GCF_001515625.1 Sinocyclocheilus rhinocerous | reverse complement strand
CTTGTTGTTTGTCATTTCTCCGATCACAAATGCAGACATGGTTTTATGCCTGACACGGCATCACAGTATGCTAAGGGGCGTAGTCACACGCTTGAGTATTCAGCCAATCACAACGCACTGGATAGCTGGCCAATCAGAGCACACCTCGCTTTTCAGACCGATGAGCTTTGTAAAAATCGATGCATTTCAGAAAGGCGGGGCATAGAGGAGAAACAATAATGTACAGTATGTGGAAAATAATGTATTTTTTTAACCTTAAACCGCATAAACACATTTCATTACACCAAATACACAAAATAATGTTCTTTTTAGCAACATCATATGACCCCTTTAAATATTCCTCCTGATAGGAAATGGGAGGAGTCTGAGATTGGTTCCTGAGATTGGTTCCTAGGCTGAGAGTTATGGGAAACAGAGTCCAGACAACAGTGACAAGAGTCTGGGGTGGAGTGCCCTCTGGTGAGTGTCCAGGGCACTCCAGCTGGCAATCGTAACCTAGGCCTCCGCCCCCCCCTTAAGGAGAGGCTTCCAGACCCTCCTAAACAAAACAACTCAGCCCAGGAGGGTGGTGGAGCAGAGAAGGAACAGGGACGAGGAAAATCTCCCCATCTTGGGAAGTGACTCTGGGCTGGCGGCCATCTTGGAAAGATGCTCTGGAATGGCGAACATCTTGGGATGATACTCTGGAACGGCGGCCATCTTGGGACAAGACTCTGAAAAGGCGGCCATTACATGGAGAGGCTCTGGTGTGGCAGCCATCTTGCGAAGAGGCTCTTGAGAGGCGGCCATCTTGTGAAGAGGCTCTTGAGTGGCGGCCATCTTGTGAGCAGGCCCTGGCTTGGGAGGCATGACGTGAGCAGGCCTTGGTGCAGCAGACATGACATTAGTAGGCCCTGGAGTAGCAGACTTGACGTGAGCAGGCTTTGGCTTGGCAGGCATGGCATGAGCAGGTTCTGGCTTGGCGGCCATAACGTGGCGAGGCTCTGGACTTGGGAGTGCTGAAATCACCGGAATGGCGACCAAAATAACTGGACAGGGTGGTGACTTTGTTGAGCCAAGCTCCGCGAGCTTGGTGTGTGGTGCCCCTCCCCCAAAAAAATGTTTAGGGGAAGTGTCCTCCTCAACAGCCCCGACAGTGAAGTAGGACCTACTCAACAAAAGCGCATTGTCCAAAAACTCGCAGAATGACCCTTGAGGAGCACCACAGATTCATTTGTCCTTTAGTGGGGTATTAAGTCTTAAAGGGGTCCTATTATGCTTTTTCACTTTTTTAATTTTAGTCAGTGTGTAGTGTGTATGTTTGGGCATAAAAAAGATCTAGAAAGTTACAAATCTCAAAGTCCACTCCAAAGGGAGATATTTCGTTTAAAAAATCCCTTTTCAAGAACTACAACGAACGGCTCGTTTGGACTACAACGTTGTTTTCCGGGCTTTGTGATATCACAAAGCGGCCCATTAGAATATCATTAAAAATAATTCCCGCCTACAGAAATTCGAATGGTTGGGGGGTGGGGAGCGGCGAGGTTGTGGTTAGAACGCTTGGTTGAGCGAGTGCATCAGACGAGACGACGAAGAAGAAGTGCTGCTGCAGAGTTAGTGCATCAGAGAAAACGAAGAAGAAGAGCTGCTGTGCTGTAGCTTCAAATTTTCGGCATGTCTAGAACAATTCTTACAAGTATAACACGACGTAGCTGTAATAAAAATAATGCGTTTTTCGAACCACCAAGCATGAGAGCATGTTCTAGTACACCCCCAAAACAAAATCAAGACTTTGTAAAAGAGCATAATAGGACCCCTTTAAGGTATTAAGGGGTATTAAGTGGGGTATATGCGCTTGTCGGCCGTATCATCATGGCCTCCTAATCATCCCCATATCTACTGATTGGCTTCATCACTGTCTCTGTGTGGTGGGCGTTCTGGCGCACTATGGCACACAAAATATTAAAGCATAATCAAATTTTTTACCCATGAACAAAAATACGAAAAAATCTAGCTTCATTTTATTGTTTTTCTGTTTCTTAAAGAAAATGAAAATCAAACCATTTCTCATAAATAACCCCATGATTTACTCACACTCAAGCCATCCTAGGAGTAACTATATATATATATAGTTAAGTCCATATATATTTGGACACAGGCACAATTAGCTTATTTATTATTTTAAATGTTGACCAAAACATATCAAGTTACAGTTACAGTTAGGTTCGTAAGTATTCGGACACTGACTAAGCTTTTGTGCTTTTGCCTTTATACACCACTACAATGGATTTGAAATAAAACAATCAAGATGTGATTGAAGTGCAGACTTTAAGCTTTATGAATATGGGCTGAAAGTGCACACTCTGAGCTTTAATTTGAGGGTATTCTCATCACAATTGGAGGCAAGGTTGAGGAATTACAGCTCTTTAATATGTACCACCCCCCTTCTTCAAGGGGCCATAAGTAATTGGACAGTTGACTCAAAAGCCATTTCATGGACAGATGTGGGCTATTCCTTCGTTATTTCTACATCAGTTAAGCAGGTAAAAGGTCTAAAAACAAAACAAATCCATCAGAGAGATAGCAGGAACATTCGGAGTGGCCAAATCAACAGTTTGGTACATTCTGAGAAAAAAAGAATGCACTGGTGAGCTCAGCAACATTAAAAGGCATGGATGTCCATTGGGGACAACAGTGGTGGATGATCAGAGAATCCTCTCCATGGTAAACAACACAGTCCAGGAGGTAGGCATGTCACTGTCAAAGTCTACAATCGTGAGAAGACTTCACCAGAGCAGATACAGAGGGTTCACCACAAGGTGCAAACAAAGCCAGGATAGACTTTGCCAAAAACATCAACAAAAAAAAAAAGCCATACCACTTCTGGAAAAGCATTCTTTGGACGGCTGAAATTAAGACCAACCTGTACCAGAATGATGGGAAGAAAAAAATTAGACTTTGCCAAAAAACATCTAAAAAAGCCATACCACTTCTGGAAAAGCATTCTTTGGACGGCTGAAATTAAGACCAACCTGTTACAGAATGACAGGAAGAAAAAAGTAGGGAGAAGGCTTGGAACAACTCATGATCCTAAGTGGTTCGGATCCAAAGCATACAACATCATCTGTGAAACATTGTGGAGCAGTGTGATGGCATGAGCATGCATGGCTTCCAGTGGCACTGCGTTACTGGTGATTTGTGATGACATGACAGAAGACAGAAGCAGCAAGATGAATTCTGAAGTGTAAAGGGATATGCTCTCTGCCCAGATTCAGCCAAATGGAGCAAAGTTGATTGGACGGCGCTTCATAGTACAAATGGACGATGAACCAAAACATACAGCAAAAGCAACCCAGGAGTTTTTGAAGGTAAAAAGTGAAATATTTTGCAATGGCCGAGTCAATCTCCTGATCTCAACCCGATTGAGCATACGTTTCACTTGCTGAAGACAAAACTAAAGATTGTTTTTCTGGTGGAATACAGAGCCAGAATGATGAAAATTGTGTTTGTGTCCAAATATATGGACCTAACTGTATAAGCCAAGAGGAGACTAGTTTTCCTTTGCTTGAAACTTGGTTCTCACGAGACTAGCATATTGTTACACCCCGACTAAGGCGTGTCATGAAAGAGAGTACGACATGGTAGAGTTCTTTTTGAAAGGCGAATGATCAATGTTTTAATGAACATAATAGTTTTGGCTTTGGGAGCCAACAAGGCCAAAATAACAAACAAAAATGATACGCCTAAATCCTACGTCATCCACTTTTTGTGTACGCATGTATGACTGTTAAAAGTTTTAAATAGTGTTAAATATGGATATTATTCTTACACAAATGCAACGATTCCCTTTTGAAGGCCTTTATTCATTCCCCGGAGCTGTGTGGAGTACTTTTTATGATGAATTTATGCACTTTATTTTGCTTAAAAATCTCAACCACTATTCACTGCCATTATAAAGCTTGGAGGAGCCAGGACATTTTTAACCCTCTGGGGTCTGAGGGGTTTTGGGTCCCTGGAAAAGTTTTTACATGCCCAGACATTTGTGCTTTTTCAGTATCTTAAAAACATATTAATGACTAAAGTCAGATTACACTATAATCAGCACAAACTGGGCTACAATAATATGTAAGCTGCATGAATGTACATATTTGTGTTTTTGAGAAAACTATGTTTAGGTGTGGTTAGTGAAAAACTATTTTTTGTCACTGGAAGTCACTGAAATAAGGCCATAAAACACACACAGAACATTTGTTAACAATACTTTTGAGAACTGGATGTGGACTAGAATTTTGCTACAAATTGATGTGAAAATTGTCCTGTTCACTCATTCACAGAATACAATATATTGATTTAACTTTTGTAAGACATGATTTGTGTTAGAAAGGCCGTATGCGAGGGAGTGACAATGGCCATGAATATTTCGTGTTTCACACCTGAGAGACAAAGGGCCTCTCCTAATGGGCCATCAGTGCATGTGTAATATGACTCTGAGGCAGGTAAGAAAGAATGTGAGGAGATTAAAATAATGGGGCTTTTGATTATTTGTATTTTATTTACAACGCGGTATAATCAAAATATACACAGTGAAGGTAAAAGACACATTATTGACCACACTGATCTACACACTGAGACTTGAACAGTAACACACCTTTGTGACATTGCTGAAACAGATCACGGTCAACTTTTGAAACAAGTAAACCATACCTGGTACTTTCCAATGTGTTTGCTGCTTCTTTCCATAGATTCAAGAAAAACCGGCCCCATCATCTGTAGTCATGGAGCTTTTTTTACCATATTTGAGCCCAGTGTAGTAGAACATCTGATGTTGGTACAGCACTCTCAGAGAAAAACAGTTGAAGTGAAATCTTCACATGATATTGTAGTCTGGTCACCAAAAAAAAAAAAAGAGAAAAGAAAAAAAGAAAAAGAAAAAACATCTGTTAGCATGTTAATATCAGGAGCAACTATATTATTTACCAGTGTTGGGGAAAGTTACTTTTAAAAGTAATTGGAAAAAAAAAAGTAACTTGCGTTACTTATTTGAAAAAGTAACTCAGATATTCTCTTGTAAATTAAAAAGTAATGCGTTACTTTACTAGTTACTTGAAAAAAGTAATCTGATTACGTAACTTGCATTACTTGTAATGCGTTACCCCCAACACTGATTATTACATTAGCAATCACTAATATTGCCCACTCATAAATCCTAAAAAATAATAGAAAGCATGATATTGTAGTCATAAACACAAGCATGCTAACTATCTCTGCATCAGAGAATGGCTTCTTGTTTTTGCCTAGTACCCAGGCCACTCTGTGTTACGATCTCTAGCTGGAGTGCCCATGAACTCCTCTAGAGGGCACTCCATCCCATACCATTGCCATTCTTTCTAGACTCCATTTTCCACACTCCCTGCATAGGAACCAATTACGGACTCCACCCATTTCTAGGGATGGGCGATACTTCTAATTTTATTTTCGATTCCAATACCGATATTTTCAAGCCCAGTATCGCCGATACCGATACCTCTAAACTAAACTGATCTTTTTAATTATTAAAAGAATATACCGCATGAACTCCTCTAGAGGGCACTCCATCCCATACCATTGCCATTCTTTCTAGACTCCATTTTCCACACTCCCTGCATAGGAACCAATTACGGACTCCACCCATTTCTAGGGATGGGCGATACTTCTAATTTTATTTTTGATTCCAATACCGATATTTTCAAGCCCAGTATCGCCGATACCGATATCGATACCTCTAAACTAAACTGATCTTTTTAATTATTAAAAGAATATACCAGTAATTATACTCACTTAATATTAGATTTTAAAGCCATGTTTTTTTAACATTTCACAGGCCTTTTTTGTTTACACTGTCAGAAATAAAATATAATATAATTGTATTTTAGCCCTTTACTGGGGCAGTAACCTCAAAGGTGCAACTATACCCATAAAAGTGAGCATATTAGTACCATACAAGTATGTATGCTTTAAGGGTAGATACGTTACAAAGGTGCACCTTTGAGGGTACCTCATGAGAAATAAACATGGTGTTACATAAGTACTAAAATACATTATAATTATTATTACCATGGCAAATTTGTGATTACTGCAGTTTTAGTACAAATACTGTGGTAAACTGTGGTTACTGTAATATTGACCCTGGAACAACCTTTTAATCCAAAAATTTAGTCCCTAAGACACCTAAACCTAACCTTAACCATGAGTAATCCCTAAAATCAGAGGAAATGATAGATGAAAGACACTGATGTACAAGCATCAAACACTGATTGTAAGCGTAAACCTGACAAAAACTATAAACTGGTTCTTCAAATCTGATTGGTTAATCACAATGTTGTTCCAGGGTCAACAAAGATGTTGATCCAGGAACATGCCGCACTTGGTAAAATCAGGTTCTGCGTAGCTGCCCTTTTAATACTATTATTTTGTCTAACAGAAACTTTCCTCAATTAGCCTTCTTCTGTGCTCTGATTTATTCGCACATCTTTTGACAGCTTGATGATCACTAGTCGCTTTTTGCGAAATATCAATTGTTTTCATGCCTTTCGCAAGACGTTTCACTATTTCATGCTTTTCTCCTCCAGAAAGATAACACTGTAACTTGCTTTATAATGTGGAACAACCTCTTTAAGCAGGTTTTCAATTGACCTGAGAAGGACTGGCAAACTATTTAACAAACCTGAGATTAATACCAGTTATCTAAAAAGACAAATAATTAAATAAACACAGTAGCACGTGGAAACTACAACAATGATAAAAAAAAAATAATAAAAAAAACTGTCCACTTTTTCAAATCATAGATACAATCTTGAGATTTTTTTTACCACTGATGTAAACTGTTGCTGGTTTACATTTCAGAAATCAGCTTATCCTGATTAGAATATTATGCCAGTCTTTCTTTCTTATTTATTTATAACATGTATTTATAACGTGTACACCATATTCTAGGGGTGAACATGCAGAGTAACTCCTTTAGAGTTTTGTTCCATATTCCCACTTTTTCTACAATAATTTTGCTGCTGTCTTGTTTATTTTATTCTATTATATTTTTTGCTGCTGTGTTGTTACAGCTCATGAACACTTAGTGACGTCGCAGCCAGTTTGCGCGTTCTCGTGGAGCTTTTCCGGTGGCGTTTCCCGTGTTTGTAAACTGACCTGAGCTGGAATAAAAGAGCGAAACTGAGCAGTACTGAGGTAAGATTTAAGAGCACTACACGTAGAGCTTCAATAGAAATGATTATTACTGCTCGTTTATCTTTCGGAATGATGTGGTCTTTTGCGCTTTTAGAGGCCTCGAGAGCTAGAGATTTGATTATAGAAAGCTATATGTGCACGAAACACACATGATCGCGTTTAAAATAAACTCCAGCTCAGATCAAATCATTCCTGACTGATGCGAGACCTGCGGGGACATGTTTAGAGGTTTTTAAATCAATGAAGCTCGACTGAATGAAAAGATTAGGTGTGTTAGCCGAGGACTGTTGGTTCGCGAGGGAGTTAGTGCGAAGAGCCGCGCGCTGGGATGCTTTTCTCATGCGTGATGTGTGTATGAGTTACCTTTCATCTGTTTACATTTATTACAACATGCATGAATGTATTCGGGGTTTGCTGTTAAACGCATAATTTAAGTCCCCTGTCTCTGGCAGTACTCGCTTTTCAGCCTGGCGTCCAACAGGACCACACTTTTTTTTGTGTGGATGTCTCCCATTAGCTAACACACCTCACTCAACTCCATACTTCATGACATGCTTTGGATGTGTCCGATAAATGAGCAAAGTTGAGAGAAATGGATCTAAAACCTCATATGCTTTCCTGTTTGAAGGGGTTAGACACTGCTGATAATGATTTGTGCGCCCGCAAGGATTTTTAGTTGATGTACTAGTCAAACAGGCTTTGACTTAAACTCCTACAAAGATGACTTTCATTTGTTTAGAATTTATTTAATACATTTGTATGGGAGTTAACTTTGTATAGCTACTGCTAGAAACCGATATTTAACATTTTAGACGACTGAAGCTGAAGCAATGATCCAGGACAGCACTGAGCATGAATTTGGGAAAATCACTGTAGCATTGCACTGCATGGATTGTTGCTTTTATAAAATGGTGACAATAACAGTATAAGACACTATTTGTCAATAAATAGGGACATTTTATTAATTATACACATTGTTGAGTTATTCTGCCGCTAGTTAGTTACAGATACATAGCAGTTTCGCACATACCGTATTGGCCCGAATATAAGACGACCCTGATTATAAGACGACCCCCCTTTTTTCCAGATGTACCTTTTGGAAAAAGGCTTTTTAAAAACCAAATCTTGTCTTTTCTCAGTAACACATTTTGTCTTAAATTATTTTCATATTGCATATTTTTCCTATTTTAATTTTTGTTTTGAAAGTATGGTAAAAACTGGTAAAATGTACCAACAATCACATTAAAAAAAATATACACTTTTTGATATACCAAATTTGTGCGCTATTTAAACCCGGATGATTGTAAC
>NW_015646349.1:182262-187425 GCF_001515625.1 Sinocyclocheilus rhinocerous | reverse complement strand
TCCTATTTTATTTTTTGTTTTGAAAGTATGGTAAAAACTGGTAAACTGTACCAACAATCACATTAAAAAAATATACACTTTAAAAAACAAAAAACAAAACAGGTAGCCCATCTGAATTAGGACATTTAGGCTATCCATCTAATAGTAGCCTACCAAAATCTTATTAACAGTAGAAGTTAAATCTTACTGTAGTCTTCAAATCTGGGTACTGTCTTACGTTTTAAAATCACAAAGGGAGTTTGGTCCCATCAGGCTAACGTGACAGTCATGATTCATGCAGCTGTAAGGTTTTCTGCTGGAAGTTAAATCTTACTGTAGTCTTCAAATCTGGGTACTGTCTTACGTTTTAAAATCACAAAGAAAGTTTGGTCCCATCAGGCTAACGTGACAGTCACGATTCATGCAGCTGTAAGGTTTTCTGCTGCTTTTGTTTTTACTCGCGATCTTTACAACACGCATTACATTACGTATTTCATGGCACACTCGTTTTATGCGTATTTGGCGCCACCTAGTGTTGTGGGTGTATTATTGACATGTCAAAGTCTAGACCCTGAATATAAGACGACCGCGTTTTTTCAGATGTATTTCAAAGAAAAAAATATCGTCTTATACTTAAATTGACTTAAAATTTAGAGTACTTTTAAAGTAGCAAACAAATCCACTCGTGAATGTTGTTTTGCAGAAGTGCGATTTATCAAAGACGTTGTACTTAAATTGACTTAAAATTTAGAGTACTTTTAAAGTAGCAAACAAATCCACTCGTGAATGTTGTTTTGCAGAAGTGCGATTTATCAAAGACGTTGTACTTAAATTGACTTAAAATTGAGAGTACTTTTAAAGTAGCAAACAAATATAAAAAAAAAAGTGAAGAAAAAATAAAACTGGTGGATTATTATTTATTTTAATTTTTTTTTGCATGAGAACGTTTTCTGTGCAAATAAATATGTACGTTAATGAATTTTTAGTTAATGAAGTTTCTAAGTTTTTCTTTCTCTTTTTGATTGTTGTGTTTTCTTTATAATCGTTTGTAAAGACTGTTGCGCAAAAATTTGAACAAATTTCTTCCTTGCTAATCTATTAATGTGGTACAGTCTTCCCTTTTATTTATAACTTCAAAGAATAGTATTTTCTTGTAAAACATAATCCATCAATCTTTGTTATTTTTTCTTTCTACTTAATTTTCGTGTTTGATTCAACGTGTTACTTGCCATTTCTTTGTAATTATTTGTGAAATTTACTAGCAATTTCCGAGAAAGACATTTTCAAAGTAAATCCCACACCACTTTTTTTTTCAGTGTACATTGGAAAATCTATAAACAAACAGCATAAAAACAAATTGAACTGTGATCAGTCACTTTGCATGTCAAGTGGGCGGCTCTTAAACATACCGTATTGGCCTGAATATAAGACGACCCTGATTATAAGACGACCCCCCCTTTTTCCAGATGTACCTTTTGGAAAAAGGCTTTTTAAAAACCAAATCTTGTTTTTTCTCAGTAAAACACATTTTGTCTTCAATTATTTTCATATTGCATATTTTTCCTATTTTAATTTTTGTTTTGAAAGTATGGTAAAAACTGGTAAAATGTACCAACAATCATATTTTAAAAATATACACTTTTTGATATACCATTAAAAAAAAAAAAAAACGGTAGTCCATCTGAATTAGGACATTTAGGCTATCCATCTAATAGTAGCCTACCGAAATCTTATTAACAGTAGAAGTTAAATTTTACTGTAGTCTTCAAATCTGGGTACTGTCTTACGTTTTAAAATCACAAAGGGAGTTTGGTGCCATCAGGCTAACTTGACAGTCACGACTCATGCAGCTGTAAGGTTTTCTTTCTCTTTTGTTTTTACTCGCGATATTTACAACACGCATTACATTACGTATTTCATGGCACACTCGTTTTATGCGTATTTGGCGCCACCTATTGTTGTGGGTGTATTATTGACATGTCAAAGTCTAGACCCTGAATATAAGACGACCGCGTTTTTTCCGATGT
This sequence comes from Sinocyclocheilus rhinocerous, assembly GCF_001515625.1. Lineage (NCBI taxonomy): Eukaryota > Metazoa > Chordata > Actinopteri > Cypriniformes > Cyprinidae > Sinocyclocheilus > Sinocyclocheilus rhinocerous. The sequence continues at coordinate 185,419 of NW_015646349.1, read as the reverse complement.
ATTTCCAAGAAAAAAATATCGTCTTATATTCGGGACAATACGGTAAATTGAATTTGCAGTCCAGGTGTGTGTTCATTGGCATTTTGCAGGAGCTTCAAAAAAGCTTCATCCAATGAAAATTTCAAGTCAGAAATATCCAATTGGTAATTTTCATTTAAGCCAAAGTATACATTGGTATTTATCTAAATATTTAGCGTATGCGTACGGGCAGATGCATAGCTTTTCAAAGTAGTCCATTTGATCGCATGTGCAAAATCATATGGTCAGTGCGCACAAACTAAAAGTGTTGTCTTTGACTAGTGTCTGCGCTTCTTCTCTGTTGTGCATTAGAGTTGTTGAGATCTTTTAACTTCTTTAAACAAACCCTCAAAAATGTGAACATCTATGGTTGCTTCGACCGAAACAGTGGCCTTTGGTTAATCGATTAATCTATCTATTTTTCTGCTACGTCGGTTAATCTTACAATCTTTTTTCCCCCCCAACAAATCTAGTGATTATTTTAGTCAATTAATCTTACCATTGAATAATTACCACAACTCTTTCTAAAAAAATAATTACCACAACTTTCTAAATTCTTTCTAAAGAATAATTACCACAACTCTTTCTACTCTATCAAAAAGCTCAGGTTTCCCAAAAGTTTCAGTTTGGTTATAGGAAAAAAAAAATAAATAAAGAGAAAAAAATTCTGTATGAACACCACTGAAAGCACAGAAATATGGACTGACGACCGTATTACGTGTTACTGTGAACCTTGTGAAGTATGACTTACTACAATGTCTAGTGCTGACTGTAATTGGAAATGCACTTGTGTTATTTATTTGATCAATTTTGCCAACATTGGCATTGAGCTTAAGGTTAGTGTAAATCTACATTGTTTAGTTTCATAGGTCTATCTGCGTATAAATAGGTTACAAATTGCAAATGGCAGGAAAACGGCGTTGCCATACTAGCCATTAGCATCTGCTCTGGGGAGTCTTGGTTGAGTCTTTGTGTGAAACATGACAGATAAGGAGGCAATGAAGAATCCCAGGCACTGGCTACCAACCAAAAGTCTGACCAAATAGTCCAAATAAAAGTCTGTTTTGTAATTTTGAAGTCGGAGCCCAAGGATGTTTTGTTTTGAGGTGCTCCTGTGTTAGCAGTTTTGCTGCGGTAGGCCATTTCACTTTTACCAAGCATGCAGAGCACCATTTTATTACGTCTCTGTTTAAAGAACTGCCACACTTTTGATGATCAGGCTCAAGATCTTTGGGATAAAGTCTCATTTTCACTATGCCCAGGAACTAGAGCTGCTATCAAATTGGGATGAATGTAAACAGTGAGACACACATTGAACACAAATTGACATATTTATGTAATCAACGTCTTCTAAAATTTACGTCACACAAAATTTGAGTTTTAGGCCTTGCAAATTCTTGGCAATTTATGGGTTTAAGTGCTGCCTCCAGTGGATGAAAGCCTGTAATTGTTGTAATACCCAACCTGATCAGTCTTACAACACTTGCTGTATTTGCTTTCTGAATGTCTCATGTTTCTACTCTAATTCATCTTTCTCACCGTAAAGAAAAGACATTGCTGCCCCATGATAGAGTTCGGTGAGACTTGCGTGACACTTGGTCCAAACTGACGTCTCATCTACACATCTCGTCTGTCTCTCAACCGCTGTCCACCACCATGTCACACATACCCGGCAGCTCGGTCCGGGACCACATGAAATGGGTTAGTTCTCTACATGTTTCACACTTTAGGACATGTATGTTATTTTCCTCTATTGGGTTATTAGATTTTGGATTTTCGCTTTAATTCTAGTCCCAAATCCATTAGTGCTGATTACTAGGGATGTAACGATTAACCGCGAGCCGGTTGAAAATCGATTCAAATATGTGACGATTCAAAATCGGTTGAGATGGTAAACAAATCGCAATTCAATTAGGGGTAGGAGTTTATATGAACCAAGGAAATGCTTTAAGCGCCACCTGCTGGACGAGAGTGAATCTGCGTCTCATTCAGCTCTGCTGTTTCATGCAGTTATTTTTATTTATGGTTTCACAAAACTGAAGTCAAACCATTCTGTTTTTGCTTCAAATTTCGAAATTATACAATCTAATTTAGATTAAAAACTGCTCGTGTTGCATGTATGCAGCATCTTTGTTTGGATCAAGATTAGAATGCAGTGGTTGCCTCTAATTTTAAAAGGAAAGAGCACAGACAAAGCCTTATTTTGTTAGATATTTATTTTATTTGTGTTACTTATTTAATTTGGGGCTTGTTTTAAAATTTCAATGTAGTTTTGTTATTTACATTTGCATTATATTTCATTTTTGTCATTTAGCAGACGCTTTTGTCCAAAGCGACTTACAAATGAGGACAATAGAAGCAATCAAAACCAACAAAAGAGCAGTAATATGCAAGTGCTATATTAGTATATTATTATAGTGTTATATTTCAATTTCACAAAGAAATGTGCAGCATTTTGTCCAAGCAATAATAAAAGGACACATTTAATTTATAATTTGTCTTAAATCTCATTTGGTAAAAAAAAAATTGCGAATCGAATTGTGAAATCAAAATCGTGAATCGAATCAAATCGTAAGTTGAGTGAATCGTTACATCCCTACTGATTACCACATAAAGTTTACACTTCCAGCAACAACAGCTCATTCTTTGTCTTGATGTTGTTTTTTTAAAGGCAGGGCTGTTGGGATGTGAAGCGGTGCTGTCCAGCATGGCTCTGATGCAGGCCAGTTCCATCGCTGCTCCTAAGAAAATGATGTCGCCCTTGGGTCCGGCTTCAGGCCACGGTTCAGCCCAGAGGGATGCACAGGACCGTGGGATGCAAGGACACATGGTCTTACCAATGAGCATGACCTGCCCTCCACTGGTTAGGAGACACCTTCAAGCAATAGACCAATTTAGAGTAGACGTCACAGTTACGTCACTCGCAGCTGCGCGCGCATAGTGGTTGCAGAAAAACACTGGGAACAAGTGGAGATAAATGGGTAAAATTCATGGAATAAAAGAAAAAATATATTTTTGTGCCTTTTGATGTCAAGATCGGAATGCAAATAATTTTTATAGAATACTGTCGTCAAAGACGCCATTTGAAGCTAAACGCAGACGTTTAAATGGACATACTATGGATGAAAACTGTTATGAT
>NW_015646349.1:171322-181685 GCF_001515625.1 Sinocyclocheilus rhinocerous | reverse complement strand
CATAGACTGCCACTTGAAAACCGTCATTTTCTGCCTCCAGATAGGCTCCGCCCACAAAAAAACGTCATCCCTGTTTCGGCTCTGTAAGACTATCGCACTCTCTAACGTCAATTTCGTTGAATAACAGTGCTTATCGCTGGGTGACAAGCTCTTGTAATATGCGGAGAACATTTTGACAATGACATCTAATCAATACAATTTATAATCTTTTTAAACCTAACTATTTTGTACCCTATCCGTGAAATTCTCTACCCGTAAAGGCTATCTCTCCCGGGTTTTCTGCAACCATGATGCACGCGCATCCTGAATGTTTACAAACCTATAATTGGTCTAGATTTCAGAGATGCACTGATCGACCAGGGACCGGAATTAGCCAATTTTCCGCATTTCCATTTTGACGTTATATTCACATCCACGCGTTAATTGGCATAGAATTTCATTCACTGTGAATGAAGAAGACACAAAGTTCGCAATTTGTAATACGTATAGGGCCACAGTAAACCATGGGGGAACCACAGGGCTCGATTAACGCTCGTCTGGGACAAGTTGATTTTTTAAAGGGCAAGTGAGAGAGAATTTTACTTGCCTGACCAGACAATTAGCCTGATTAAAACATCAATTAAAACAAAAAAAAACAGGGAAGGACTGAAACTTGGCCACCAATAACTTTCGCACTAGAATGATTCTGATTCTAGTTTTAAATTGTCCTGCCAGATGAGGCTTGAAAAGCCTGTCTGATGTGAACGAGAGAGACTCATGCAGAAATCATAACAAATGAGTGCAACAGCACGCACAGAAAGTTGCATACTCCAGTAAAAAATTTACTTATAATATATGATATAGATAAGCAACATTACACAACCAAGATGTTTCCCCGAATATTAACACGATTGCAACATTGATTTTATACAATAGTAGTTCAATAAACAAGAAGTTCAAATTAACTGACTTACATTTTAGACACAATATTGACTGTTTTTGCTCAATTTCACTGATGAAAATAGTTCCAATCAAAGCCACATCAGTACTGTTGTCTCAGAGCAACGCAGCGGTGTTTCGTTACTGAATGAATCCACGTTTTTTTTTTACAAATCGAGTTAGTCAATGATTTAGTGGCCCATTCATAAAGACAGTCACTTGCCTCATTTCTGAATGAATCAGCCTTTTGAACGAATCGGTTGAATGAATGACTAAATGACTCATTCATTAAAACAGTTATTTGTCTCCACCTACTGGTGGTTTGGTGTCATATTTAAAAGCATCATAGCATTTTTCGCAACATTTCTTATTTGTATGTTCAAAAAACATTGACTTTAAAACATTTATCTTATAAAATTATTTATGCATTTGAAATGTTGCTGTGTAAATGCTTTTACGTCACCTCAGCTTCATCAAACAGTCTGTGTAAATATATATAATGCTTCTTCAAATGCTGAACTGAATTTTTTGAAACAATGTACGAATTTGAAGTGAAAGATGACACATTTAATATAGTTAGGGGAAAAAAAATGACCATTTATATACATAGTGGGAAATGACATCTGTTTCGTTATATACAGCAGCTCATTTTCAGTTAATTATTTCTACCTCTTTCTAGTCACAGAGCACTTTATTTTGAGAGTTGTTTAATTGAGAGGACATCTGTAACTTTTGACTGGGGGAATTGTAATGTTTAATCATTTCTTTAATTATGTAAATATTTTTTGCATTGGAAAAAAAAAGTATAGATTTTTGTTTGTATATGCTGTCAATTATAGCTCTTAAGAAAGAAAATCGGTATCGGCAGGTCACACTTACAAAAAATAGATTTGTGATTAGAGTTGCAAATTAGTCATTTTGGTTAAATTGGTTATTTGTGCCATCTGAAAAAACTCGTAAACATAACTAATTTTTGAGAAACGCCAAAGAGACATCTTTACATATTACAGAACTGCTCTTGTTGTCCTCTTTTATTGTCCTAATTTGTAGGTTGCTTTGGATGAAAGCTTCTGCTAAATGAATAAATGTGAATGTAGTGTAGTGATTCTGATTTGGCAGTGTATAATGCATGATTTTCTGTTTTTAAGCAGTGATTTTGTTTAAAAAGTGTGTAAAATAAGTAAACATTTAAATTCAGTAATGTTGGACATGTCCTACAATGTGACACTCTATATTTCATCTGAATCTAGCATTTTGCTAATTATTTGATCTTTATTTTGTTAATAATTACACATAGGTCTTTAATAATCTCATATTGTTTAAAATACTACATTGAATATTGTACGTTTTTACTCTTCTCGCACAGAAGGGCCATTTAAAATGAACTGGTAAAGGCAAAATTCAGGTTAGAAATAGAAAGAAATGCTGATCAGTTATAGCACCCAGATAGGATATAGGTTCAAAAGCTAAAATGTTGTATCAACTACCCAGTTATTGGTATTGCCTTCTGTTATTAAAAAACTTGACCTCTACATATAAGCCTGTAATTATTGGCACAAAATAAAAACTTAGATGCATTCATTCACTTTGTTGGTAAAAGATTATTTCAAAAATGTGTTTATTTTATAGTGTTATATTAAAACGCAGAGGCGGTGTTGTAGGTTTACAAACACTTGTGATTTATGTGTTTGTGTGTCTGTAGCTTCTGCGGAAGGAGCTATATCTTTATCGTTATCTTTATAGTTATCGTCCTTGGTGTGAACGGACCTTAAGAGTGTGTGTGTTTCTTATATAATAAAAGTTAATGTGGTCCAGTTTTGTTTTGGATCCCCTCTGGCTTTCATAAAATGTGTTGTTCTTCTCTGTCTGTTCAATAAAGAAAGTTATACAGCATTAGAATGACCTAGACCATTAGAATGATACTGTGCATTACTCAGCATTGAGTAGTACGCAAAAAAGACATTCAAAAAGCAATGTTACATAGTTGACATGCAGTGATATTTGCTGCTGTTCTGTGACTTGATTTCTCTTGTGGGTGACTTTTTAACTGATTTTTTATTTTCTAACTGGAATACGTGGTTTTGTGATGCGTGCCTATGATGTATTTAAAACTGAAAAATAAGATGTATAATAAACTCTCAGTGATATAGATTCTTACGGAATAATCATGCAATAGTAGTAGGGATGCAAAAAAAGTTACCTTTTTTTAAAAAGGAACATTGTATTCAAAGTTGTGACCTATTTAAAGGGTTAGTTCACCCAAAAATGAAAATTAGCCCATAAATTACTCGCTCTCAAGTAGGGCTGTGCGATATGGACAAAAAAAACATATTGCGATTTCTTTGATCTTTAACTGCTTTTGGACGGATACATGCAACACCCGCTGAGTGCCATGAAACAGTTTGAAAGATCAAAGACCATTTTTAATATAACTCAGACTGGATTCGTCTGAAAGAAGAAAGTCATATACACCTAGGATGACTTGAGGATGAGTAATTTATGAGCTAATTTTCATTTTTGGGTGAACTAACCCTTTAAGATTGGGAGTGAGTACATTTCAGCCTGTTCCTCACACAAAGCTGTTTTGTAGCTTCAGAAGATCTGGAATATAGTTTATGGATAATTTTTTTGATAATTCTGTGGTTCTTCTGTTTCCTTTTTGAACATTGCAAATTCCAGTCCATTGAAAAGTGCGATCAGTGCGATTAAAATGTCTTCCATTCATTTTCCTGGTAGGTGGTTGTGGATGAAAATGGAAATTGTCCACTTTCAAAAGTCCAGAAGAACTTTATCTGTGATCACTGCTACGGGGCCTTCAGGAGTGGATACCACCTGAAGAGACACATTCTCATTCATACTGGTATGAATATTACAGCTGTATTGACTCTTGTAAAGAGGTGTACATACAGTATATGCTATTAATATACTATACAGCACATTAATATATGTGCTAAAATTCTATACGTTGCAAAAATGATCCACTTTTTATTCACACATATATTTATCATGTTAGATTGGGATGATATGTTGGTGTGTTTCACTGTTTTTCACTCAAATGTCTGCCTTTATCACAGGAGAAAAGCCGTTTGCTTGTGCCGTGTGTGACATGAGATTTATTCAGCGCTACCACTTGGAGCGACACAGCCTCACTCATACTGGTACGACTTGTTCCTGTGCATTTTGATTTTAAATAGTAAATGGTACCTTCACATTTGTCATTTGATAAGTGTTCAGGTAAGAAATACTACAGAAATTAAAGTAATCAGATGTAAAATAACACATCCAGTGTTATTTTACATTTGATTACTTTAATTTCTGTAGTATTTCTTACCTGAATAAAAACTTACTTAACCTGAAAAACTTAGTTTCATAGCTCTCTTTATTCTATTGCATTTATTTGTGCTGTTGTTTGCAATTTTTTTATTTGTTCTTATTTTATTACTGACTTTTTACTTGTGTTTTTTCTTTTAATGAAAATAAAACCGTGTTGAAGAAAAGTAGATTTTTGTTTGTATATGCAGTCAATTATAGTTCTTAGAAAGAAAATCGGTATCGGCAAAAATCGGTATCGGCAGATCACACTAACAAAAAATCGGAAATAGGAATCGGCCAAGAAAATTGCAATCGGTGCATCTCTATAAATAATGTGCTTTTAGGAGTAAGATATAATTTATTTGTATGTGAGTGATGAATTATTGGGCTTGTATGATTTAAAATCCAAATGTCCAAATACCAGAACAAGTTTTGAAATTCATGTTCTTGCCTTACCCTGATTCACTCCAATAAGCATTTAATATTAATTCAAACTGAGCTGTCAGGTGAGTCAGGTGAAGCTTTAGAGCTGCTCTGATATGATGATCATAAGAGACAATAACTGCTCCACAAGTGGTGTGTAATTTTATATTGCAGCCACAGATGGCAATAGATAGGCCAAAGTTCTGTAGTGCAGGTTTTATGTCAAGTCTTCTGCCTGTACGTTTAATTATTTGCAGCTTAGTTAAATGTCAATTTAATGCCTTCAGACTGGTTTCCCAGTGGTGATCAGACACATTTTATCAAACAAATTTCATGAACACTGCTTGAATCCAAACTAATTGTTTGCATAGTAGGCACTAAAGCAAAAATCATGTACTGTATCTTGAATCAGCTAAACCCTTGTGGGTGTATAAAGCTTTATATTTGTTATGAGGACAGTTGAGCAAGGTTTAGATTCTGTGTAGACGATCATTGAATTTGCCACTCTGTGCATTTAGGGGTGAAGCCGTATGCTTGTTCCATGTGTGACATGCGGTTTTTCCAACGTTACCACTTGGAGAGGCACAGCCTCACTCATACTGGTATGTGTCGTTACATTGGATATTATTTCTAAAACATTTCTTCAATATTTACTTTTTTACACTATAGCACTCTTTTAAAATGTAATTGCAAAATTTTATGACACAAGCAACATCTTTATTTACATACAGCTATAATATCAATATATATATTTTTTCATTACTGTTTTTTAGATGCTGTCTTTGATGTATGGTAAAAAAGGTGCTCTCATTAGTCTTTTAATTATATAAACCTAAAAATAGATACTTATAAACAGAGTTACAGATCATAGTGCGTCTACACAGAACAAAAACCTTTATTATTATTATTTTATTTTTTTAAGGTCTCTTCACACCAAGTAGAATGACACAAGGCTAAAATACTTGCAAATATTTTTTTGCACCAAAGCTATTCACACCATGTTTTATCTTTCTCTCTCTCTCTCTCTCTCTCTCTCTTTAAGCATTTGAGCAATTAGAAAGTTACACTCTCCAAAAAAAAAAGTTAATTTGAAATGATGTTAAGAATACTAGTATTAGGCTTTTAGACTTATTTGAAATTGTTAGAATAACTTTTAGATAAATGTAAATATAAATCCATTTAAACAGGCTTCTGTTAGCAGTACTAGTTAGTAGAAGTACTAGTTAGCAGAATTACTGTACTTTTGAATAAGCGGTCATATGATGTTGTGCAGAAATACAATTTGAAGACTATAAAGTTTATTGCTATTTTGTTCTGCGTTTAGGGGTCAAACCATATGCTTGCACCATGTGTGACATGAGATTTTTCCAAAGATACCACCTTCAGCGACACAGCCTCATTCATACGGGTACAAGTCATCTCTTACCCAGTGCGCTGCTGCAACTTTCTGCATTGCTTTTGTTCATTTGACTGACATTTTCTAACTATGCCGTGTTACGCTCACTCTGCAGTTCCTTTCTGCTTTGCTGAGCATTCCTGCACATTGTCATGCATATGACCCTTGTTGCCTCTGTTGCCTTTTTAGCATGCTAGATATCGTCTGCATGACATTTGCTTTGTCTGTGAGGCAATCACAAGTCCCTGTTGAAGCTTCATATTTAATCTTCACAAAAATTGCTTTCCTCTTTCACCTCTATCTTTGAAAGGAGCCCTGCTGATCTTTGTTCTAACAGCAAATTTCCATGAACAAATGTATGTCATTGTGGTTGGCTTTTGTGCAGTACTGCAGAAGATCTTAAGTTCTGAAGGTGCACGCAAAGTATGGCACCCTTCAACTTATTATTGAAGAATGACAACTTCCTTAGTTTTCCTACCAAAATTCCATTGATTTTGAGATGTTTGTGGCTTTTTTTAACCATGCATTCAAAATCTGTGTCCAACCTGGCAATCATGGTTAATGCGGATATCTCATAAGCCAGTTTACAGATTTCATAGTTTTAGGTTTGAAATGGTGCTAATAGTTTATCTACCAGTTGTCAGTCATTTTTTCTGGACCCCACTTTATTGACTTGGCAAATTAGGGCTGGGTGATATGGCAAAATATGTACCATTGCACCAATATAAAATGTCAGTTGCAACAGATTTTAATTTTTTGTGTGTGTATATAATAGAGCTGCATGATTAATCGTTACAAGATCGTGATCTCAATTCAAACACCCACACAATCTTATTTCTAAATGACAACGATTCTCCTGTTTCTAAAATTCACCTTTGACAAAGTCATATCAGTGGGGCCAGTTGCATAAACTTAGCCTCTGTTAAGACAGGGTCTTAAAGGGATAGTTCACCCAAAAATGAAAATTTGATGTTTATCTGCTTACCCCCAGGGCATCCAAGATGTAGGTGACTTTGTTTCTTCAGTAGAACACAAACGAAGATTTTTAACTCAAACCATTGCAGTCTGTCAGTCTTATAATGGAAGTGAATGGGAATCACGGCTTTGAGAGTAAAAAAAAACATACACAAACAAAACCAAATTTACACGCCAAATTGAGATTTTAGATAGAGTGTCAATGGTCCATTTGAGAGATAGAGTCTTCGTTTGTGTTCTACTGAAGAAACAAAGTCACCTACATCTTGGATGCCCTGGGGGTAAGCAGATAAACATCAAATTTTCATTTTTGGGTGAACTATCCCTTTAAGTATGAGTTTCATCAACTAGCAGTTATCCAAAGGGTAATCATTATTATTTTTGAATTCAACTTAGTCTAATCTATGCTTTTATGTAACTGAATTTATAAAAAAAAACACCAGTCTTCAAGAAAAAAACATTTACTTGTAAGACTAGACTAAACCTTTTCTGTAACCGGCCACAACATTCAAATCTGCATTCGCGCTGCCGCTGACAGAGAGAGCAGTTATCATGTTTAGGTATGGAACAGACTTTTTTCTTTTTTTTTTAACCACACAGTTTAATTTCTGTCTTACAATCATTCATATTATCACCTAAGTAATGGGATAAAAGTATATAGTTAGGGAAAAAATACTGATGTCTGTGGTATACCATTTAAAATAGAGCAAATCACCTTTTGAAAGTAATTGGCCCTTCAAATAATGTTTGTGTCGATGAAATCGTTGCGCCACTAGGTGACGACAAGTGAATGTTAAATTTATTTGTCATCGAATCATTAATTCAAGAGATTCAAAACTGCTGATTCATCCAGTAATGAAACAAGTGAAGTAATTATGAGCGAGCCATTGAATCTTTCATTCAAACAATCTTTTAAAAATAATTCATTCAGATTAATTAAACATTTTTAAATAGAAGTTAATTTTTTGTTGCAGCCTCTTGTAAATTACACATTTTGTTTAGTTCAGAATTATGGGAGAATCGTGATCTCTATTTGAAAAACAAACAACAACAAAAAAAAATATTCTTCAAATATTTATCGACATGGTTAGCTCAGTTTTATGTACAGCAGTCCTGCATGAGAGACACAAACATGGAGAAGGATAAACATAGATCAGGAGGACTAAGGCTGAGTGCTATGATGAGAAGTGTCAGTCAATAGAGATTTTGCTATATTGTTTATATTGCGATGGGTAAATACAGTTGTGCTCAAAATTATTCATACCCTTAGTCATGGTCAGAATTATTGGCACCCTTGGTAAATATGATCAAAGAAGGCTGTGAAAGTAAATCTGCATTGTTAATGATTTTGATCTTTTATTTAAAAAATTCACATAAATCTAACCTTTCATTGGAGAATAAGAATTTAAATTGGGGGGAAATATCATTATGACATAAATGTTTTTCTCTAATACACATTGGACACAATTAACGGCACCCTTTTATTCAATGCTTTTTGAAACCTCCATTTGGCATAATAACAGCTCTGAGTTTTCTCCTATAATGCCTGATGAGGTTAGAGAGCACCTGACAAGAGATCAGAGACAATTCCTTCATCCAGAATCTCTCCAGACCCTTCAGATTCCCAGCTCCATGATGGTGCTTCTCCTCTTCAGTTCACCACACTCATTTTCTATAGGGTTCAGGTCAGGGAACTGGAATGGCCATAGCAGAAGCTTGGTTTTGTGCCCAGTGACCCATTTTTATGTTGTTTTTAAGGTTTGTGTTTGGATTATTGTATGACTGGAAGATTCAAACATGGCCCATTATAAGATTTCTAACAGAGTCAGTCACTTTTTGATTTTTTATCTGTTGGTATTTGATAGAATCAAAGATGCCATGTATCTAATCAAGATGTCCAGGACCTCCAGCAGAAATATAGGCCCACAACATTAAAAATACAGCAGTATATTTCATTGTACACATGGGGCACTTTTTATCCCTGTGTGCACCAAACCCATCTTGAGTGTTTGTTGCTAAAAAAGCAAATTTTTTAGTTACATCTGACCATAGAAGCCAGTCCCATTTGAAGTTCCAGTCATGTCTGATAACAGAATATGCTGGGGATTGTTTTTGGATGAGAGTGTTTTCTTTTCTTGATTTTTTTTTTTTTGAAACCCGCCCAAAGAACATGTGGCGTAGGTGCTGTTTGAATTTTTTTTTTTAAGGTTTTCTGACCCTGAGACTCAACTATTTTCTGCAATTCTCCAGCTGTGGTCCTTGGAGAGTCTTTAGCCACTCAAACTCTCCTCCTCACCGTGCATTAGGACGATATAGACACACGTCCTCTTCCAGGCAGATTTGTAACATTTTCTGTTGATTGGAAATTCTTAATTATTGCCCTGATGGTGGAAATGGGAATTTTCACTGCTCTAACTCTTTTCTTAAAGTCACTTTCATTTGTGAAGCTCAATTATCTTTTGCTGCACATCTGAAATATATTCTTTGGTTTTTCTCATTGTGATGGATTATTAAGGGAATTTGGCCTTTGTTTTCCCTCCTATTTATATTCCTGCGAAACAGGAAGCCATGGCTGGATAATTTCATGTTCATAATCACCCTGGTGAGCTCAAAATTGTAAATATGAATAGAAATATACTTCACAGATATTTTACTCATAAGAATTTCTAGGGGTGCCAATAATTGTGTCCAACGCGTATTTGAGAAAAACATTTATTTCATAATGAGATGTTCCCCCCTTTTCAATTGTTTTAGTTCAATGAAAGGTTAGATATTTGTGTATTTTTTTAAATAAAAGATCAAAATGATTAACAATGCAGATTTATTTTCACAGCCTTCTTTGATCATATTTACCAAGGGTGCCAATAATTCTGACCACGACTATATGATCAAAGAAGGCTGTGAAAATAAGTTTGCATTGTTTATACATTTGATCTTTCATTAAAAAAAAAAAAATCTAACCTTTAATTGAAGTAAAAAAAGTGGTGCAAAATCACATTATGAAATAAACATTTTTCTTTAGTACACAAACAATGGCCAAAATTATTGGTACCCCTAGAAATTATTATGATTAAAATATGTTCCATTCATAGTATATTATACATAGAAGTATATTCCCATTCATGTTTGCATTTGTTATCACACCAGTGTGACTAAGAACATGAAATTATCCAGCCTTGGCCTCCTTTTTCACAAGAATATAAATATGAAGGAACACAAAGGCCAGATTCTCTTAATCGTTGATCACAATAAGTAAAATCAAATAATATATTTCTGATGTGCAGCAAAAGATAACCCAGTCAACACGATCCTCATACTGTGATCCTCACGGTGTGAGTA
>NW_015646349.1:153995-170337 GCF_001515625.1 Sinocyclocheilus rhinocerous | reverse complement strand
TTTATTTTCACAGCCTTCTTTGATCATATTTACCAAGGGTGCCAATAATTCTGACCACGACTATATGATCAAAGAAGGCTGTGAAAATAAGTTTGCATTGTTTATACATTTGATCTTTCATTAAAAAAAAAAAAAATCTAACCTTTAATTGAAGTACAAAAAGTGGTGCAAAATCACATTATGAAATAAATATTTTTCTTTAGTACACAAACAATGGCCAAAATTATTGGTACCCCTAGAAATTATTATGATTAAAATATGTTCCATTCATAGTATATTATACATAGAAGTATATTCCCATTCATGTTTGCATTTGTTATCACACCAGTGTGACTAAGAACATGAAATTATCCAGCCTTGGCCTCCTTTTTCACAAGAATATAAATATGAAGGAACACAAAGGCCAGATTCTCTTAATCGTTGATCACAATAAGTAAAATCAAATAATATATTTCTGATGTGCAGCAAAAGATTGTTGAACTTCATAAATTAGAATGTGGCTGTAAGAAAAGAGCTAAAGCATAAAAAATTCCCATTTCCACCATCAGGGCAAAAATGAAGAATTTCCATTCAACAGAAAATGTTACAAATCTGCCTGGAAGAGGATGTGGGTCTATTTGGTCTTAAAGCAAGGTGAGGAGGATAGTTTGAGTGGCCAAAGACTCTCCGAGGATCACAGCTGGAGAACTACAGAAAATAGTTAAGTCTTGGGGTCAGAAAGCCTAAACAAATGATCAAACAGCACCTACGTCACCACACGTTGTTTGGGAGGATTTGAAGAAAAATCTAGAAAACACTCTCAGTCAAAAACGAACTCTAAAAACACTACTGGAACTTCAAATGGTACTGGCTTCTGTGGTCAGATGAAACTAAAAATAGCTTTTTAACAGCAAACACTCAAGAGGGGTTTGGTGCACACAGGGATAAAAAAGTACCCCATGTGTACAGTGAAATATACTGGTGCATATTTAATGTTGTGGGCCTATTTTCTGCCAGAGATCCTGGATATCTTGTTCAGATAGATGGCATCATGGATTTTAGCAAATACCAACAGATAAAACAATTAAAACCTGACTGTCCATGCTTGAAATCTTATAATGGGCCATAGTTGGAACTTCTAAAAGGAAAAGGATCCACAAGCAGACATCAAAATTGTAACAAAAATGGGTCACTGGGAACAAAACCAAGCTTCTGCCCAGCCATCCCAGTTCCCTGGCGTGAACCCTATAGAAAATAAATGGGGTGAACTGAAGAGAAGAAGCACCAACATGAACCTGGAAATCTGAAGGATTCTAGATGAAGGAATGGTCTCTGATCTCTTGTTTTCTAAACTTATCAAACATTATAGGTGAAGACTCAAAGCTGTTATCTTTGCAAAAGGAGGCTGCAAAAAGTATTGAATAAAAGGGTTTGATTAATTGTGGCCAATGTGTGTTAGAGAAAAACATTTATTTCGTTATGAGATTTCCCTCCCATTTTAAATTCTTATTCTCCGATGCAAGGTTAGAGTTTTGTAAATTTTTCAAATAAAAGATCAAAAGGATTAATGATACAGATTTATTTTCACATCCTCCTCTGATCATATTTACCAAAGGGTATGAATAATTTCGAGCACAACTGTATACCTGTACAATGCAGGACTGCTTAAAAGTTTTTGACAAAGCATGCACAAAGTCTCTCACGGCTTGACAAAATTCTCAAAATGCCCATCTTGGCAATTATAACTGAAAATGAGTTTAAAATTTAAAGGAGTAGTTTGTGCTTAATTATCGCTTTAAAGCACAGTTTATGTCATCCGTATCCTCGATTTATTGTATTAGACATATTGTTTGCAATATATATAAAATTACTTTTTACTTGTTGAATATTCTATTTCCTTTGGAAATATGTCAGATTATGGAAGTAAAATGGCTTGAGACATGAGTGTTTGTAGCTGGTAGCCATTATTAGCACTTGTGATGTGAGTCAGTGCCCTATTAAGCTGTGCAACCATATTTCACTTGCTTTTTATGTGCTTGCAAACATCTCTTGCACTCTTGCACTTGTGAAGCATGCGATTTCAGCAATATCTGTCAACAATCAGCTCTTATATTGACATAAATGTGTTGCATATACATGGTTTAAATCTTATGCATATTCTGCTCTGGTCATCTAGGGGTGAAGCCGTATGCTTGCTCCATGTGTGACAGGCGTTTTTTCCAACGTTACCACCTCCAGAGACACAGCCTCACACATACGGGTATGAGCCGTCTCTCCTTACCCTTTGCATTGTTCTTGACCTGACTACACCAATGCACAGCTTAGCACTGTTGCCAACTTGTCAGTGTTTGTCACTATATTGTTTTTTTTTTGTTTTTTTGGATTGTTACCTTGGCAATGAAGAAATTGATGAAAACCTGTTTGAAACTTGGTTTCTACACTAACAAGATAATAAACAGGGAACTGATTGTGAACATGGAGAAACCTCCAAATATTTCTGGCTCAGTATTATTAAACAGTTGGCAGCAATGCTTTAATACCTTGTACACATTGCTTTTTATAGTTCATGGCAAAACAGTTTGCAAACATAGTTTGACTGCAACAAACTCGAGTTTGGCCATAGTTACAGACAATGCAATGGGGTGTTGGACATACTGAAAGTTTGTATTCATCAAAACTTAACACTCCGGTACTCTGTGTTTAGGAGTGAAGCCTTATGCTTGTTACATGTGTGACATGAGGTTTTTTCAGCGTTACCACCTGCAGAGACACAGCCCTAACCCATACGGGCAATGCACATTTAAGCATATCAAACACTTTAGTTTGCAGCCTTTACCACATGGCAATCACACTTTCCATGGTTCTCAATATGCATTAAGGCTTTTTTTTGTGACCAATTTTTTTTCAGTGTCCTCTGAGTTGCACCTATTTTATTTATTTAATTTTGTCAACGTTGTCATCTCCAGTGACACAGTCTCAGCCACGGGGGTGTGTGTAATGGCTGGCCCATTCTCAGGGAACTGTGCCATATCCCGGCACAGGAATTCTCTTTTGTTTGTTTGTTTGTTTGAAGAGGTTACTGCTGAAAGTTACTGCATCCATGAAATATGTTCCCAACTTAGCCCAGAAGTGCAGGGCCATAACACTCATAGATATTGAGGGACACCTTGGGGGGCACATCCTCCCACAATATTCAGTTTACTACTTAACCAATAGATGTTTTTTTTTTTTTTTTGAGCACACTTTATATTGGTTGTTAACTACTATGTGCTTACGTTAAGGTGCTATGGTTAGGTTTAAAGGTGCAGAAAGTGATTTCTGAGAAACGCTGTTGATATGTAAAGTCAACACCCAAACAAACCCACCGCTAACAAAAAAGAAACGCGTCCCTCCCTTCATTGCTCTGCCCCCAAATTCATGAACACGCTATGCTACACAAACAAACATAGTTTGAACACACACAGTAAAGGCAGCTAGAAAATATTCACAAATTTGTTTGTATGATAATTTTCAACACTGTTTCTCAGAAATAACTTCCTGCACTTTTAAGTGTGGGTAAAGGGGTGTGGGTATTGTCAGCAGCAGTGGTTGCATTAAAGGGGTCATATGATGTTGCTAAAAAGAACATTATTTTGTGTATTTGGTGTAATGTGTTTATGCGGTTTAAGGTTAAAAAAACACATTATTTTCCACATACTGTGCATTATTGTTTCTCCTCTATGCCCCGCCTTTCTGAAACGCGTCGATTTTTACAAAGCTCATCGGTCTGAAAAGCGAGGTGTGCTCTGATTGGCCAGCTATCCAGTGTGTTGTGATTGGCTGAATACCTCAAGCGTGTTACTGAAATGTTACGCCCCTCACCATATTGTGATGCCGTGTCCCGGCCGGGGCGACGAGACAAAACCAATTAACACTCGAAAGAGAAAGGAAAACTTGAAATCGCATCACATGACCCCTTTAATCAAATATTTTTCATCATTGATTGATTTTTTTTTAGCAGTGAAGGAAAAATCTATTGCAACTTGTAACTGTAATTTCCACCCCTGTCTAGTTGGTGGTGAGTGTGCATATTAATTAGCTGTTATTTATTATTGTCTCGTATTTGATCTGTGGAGCACATTATGTGGGATTTCCTCCCGGTGAAGCAATGCTTGCAGGATTGGAAAATCCCACATTCAGAGATTCCTGCAAACTACTTCCCTGGAAGAAAATTTTGACTGAAGTGATGCGGGTAATTCCAGTGTCCAGCAGAGACCGTAGCTGAGCGCCTATATTTCAGACACAAACATTGTGTTTTACTGTGAAAAACAAACAAGCAATTAAACATTCATCTGCTTTATGTGGTGTTGAACATGAAAAGTGATGCACAGTCTCTGTTCATTTGTTCTCTTCATAAATAAACAAATGCATAATAGTAAATTCATGATTAAAAATTAAAATGTGAACAAAAACTGTATTCCATTTCTTTTCAATAAATTATGAAAATTAAAAGGATGGGTAATAATAGATTATAATGAAATTTTTACGACCATGTCCATCAAAATGACAGACAATGAGAAAATCTAATGCAACCACTGGTCAGCAGTGTAAGTGCATAATAGTTAAAGACACTTAATATAAATTTGGACCTTTTTTTTTTCAGTGGCTAATTCTTAAACTGTAACCACAACCTCAATACTAAAAACACTGATCAGCCACAACATTAAAACCACCTGCCTAATGTTGTGTAGGTCCCCCTTAATACTGCCAAAACAGCTCTGGAGCATCAAGGCATGGACTTCATAAGACCTCTAAACGTGTCCTGTGGTCTCTGGCACCAAGACATTAGCAGCAGATCCTTTAAATCCTGCAAGTTGCAAGGATGGATTAGATTTGATGGATTCTGCAAGTTCACATTAATCGGATTTTTTCATCCAGCACATCCCATAGATGCTCAAATGGATTGAGATCTTGGAAATTGGGAGGCTAAGGCTACACCTTGTTCCTCAAATCATTCCTGAACATTTTTTGCAGTGTGGCAGGGTGCATTATTCTGCTGACAGAGGGCACTGCCATCAGCAAACAGCACAGCCATAAAGGGGTGTCTGCAGTAATCTTTAGGTTTGTGTCAAAGAAACATCCACAATAATGCCAGGACCCAAGGTTTCCAACAGAACATTGTCTAGAACAAAACACTTCCTCGGTTGGCCTGCCTTCTTCCTATAGTGCTTCTTCCCCTGCTGCCATCTCTTCTCCGGGTAAACAACTAAAAGACAATGTGATTCATCAGACCAGGCAGACTTTTTCTGTGAATCCAGTTCTGTTGCTCATGTGTCATTTTAGGTGCTTACAGCGGTTGACAGATGGGCACGTCGACTGATCGGTGGCTATACAGACCCAGGAAACTTGTGTGTTTTGACACGTTTGTATCATGAGGTGCATTACATTTTTCAGCAATTTGAGACACAGTAGCTTTGTGTGATCAGACCAGACAGGCTAGCCTTCACTTCCCACATACATTATTCTTGAGTGCCCATGACCCTGACTCTGGTTCATTGGTTGTCCTTCCTTTGTCCATCATTTTTGGTAGGTCCTAACCACTGCAACCCGGAAATACCCCACAAGACTTGGTGTTTTGGAGATGCTCTGAGCCAGTCGTCTAGCCATAACTATTTAGCCTTGTCAGAGTCACTCAGATCTTTTCGCTTGCCCGTTTTTCCTGCTTGCAACACATGAAATTCAAGAACTTACTGCTCATTTGCTTTCTAATATATCCCACCCCTTGACAAGTACCATTGAAACAGTATATTAAATCAATGTTATTCATGTAATTTGTCATTTAAATGTTGATGCTGATCAGTGTGTGCCTTGCAAGGTTCTAGTAATTATGTATTGTTACTAACCCTGAAGCACTACATATATTTTAAACCTGTCACTGTAACATTTTGAATTCAATAACATTGAAATCTAATCCAGAGTAAAAAGAGGTGTGTGCATTAGAGGCAGCATATGATGATGCACATGAAGGCAGCGTAAACGGCTAATTATAAGTTAGAAAATATAACTCCATTTCTCTTATGTAATGTTTTGAACAATTATCAACTCCTTACATTCAAAACTGGGTTAAAGGTCAGTGCAATGATGGCTCAAAATGGCCTTAACTAGGAAATAATACCATTGCAGCAGACAGAATGAGTTAATATTTCTGTAAATATAATAGAAAACATCACTGTTTTTTGTTTTGCTCTAATCAGTTGTTCCAAGTGGCAACACTGGCCCGTGCCTTGTTTCACAGTGGGAAAACGAAGGAGATAGAATTGTTGCATAATTCTAAATAAATTAACAACCAAAATTAAACATTGACAAATTAATAGAATGAGATCCACAAATAAATCTTGGTTTCCCAAACATGAATTATATTCACAAATAAATACCCCCCCCCCCCCGTACATTTGTGAATGGCTTACTGTGCATTTGTGGATCGCTGCACACATTTGTGGATTTTGAAACATTTCTAGCATCAAGACGCTAACAATCCACAAATGTGTGGACTCCACCCACCGTCAGCCAACCCAGTTCAGCACTCCAGTCAAGTCACATGTTTGTGTAATATTTTATACAATAGATTCCTGTAAAGAGAAAAATATATATATTATAACTTCAATTTCTGCTATGCAGCAGCTCTCCAGTGTATTCATATTTTACTCACGTTTGATCTTGACAGACTGACATCACACCAGTTTGTCTTCAAGTTTCACTTGAATTATATCGAGGCCTTTAAGGTTATCTATAGTGTCCTCCAAAAAAATTGTAGACCCATTTTTTTTGGTCCATGCAGATGGTGCGTGTGCCACAGCGCAGGCACGAGGTGAATGTTGAGACAGAAAGAGTCCACTAGGTGCTATTGCACGTGTTGAAGTCGTCCATCCATGCTCATCTGCGGTTGAGTGTAGTTTGTAAGCTGTGCATGAAATGGTGCGTAATGCAGAAAAAGAAAGAGTACTCGGGCCTTAAAGCTGCAGCAGAAATCAGTCCCTTGTCTACACATTTACTATTTTCTGTAAAAGAAATGGCACATAGAGGATAGTGAACAGTTCAGGCAGTATGATTTCCATTGGGGAGGATGAAATCTGTGATTTTGCGTCTGTGTCACACAAGCCACCACTCTGTACCTCCACTTCAGAGACATAGCACAAAGCAGATCATATGTACAAGTCAGCACAGACAACAAAACACATGTGACCCTTTAGAAATCTACACAGAATGCTACATTTTAAAGCAGTTTCAAATATTGTAAATGGTTAGACCGCCCCAGCATTATAAACCGAACTAACAAGAAGAAATTATGCTTGTCATGCAGCAGCCTTAAAACTACACATCATCGCCATTTACTAAAAATGCTTGGCTTAGTAGCCATTTCATATTAAATCTAAAATGGGAATCCGTTAGACCATTATATATTAGTTTTTTTTACAATATCTGTGTTTTTTTCCAACAGTTTTTGTATCTCATTTATGGGGCACAAATGGCACCATTTCCTGAGAATGAGCCTACTGTTGTGAACACTTTTTTTGTTTGTTTGTTTTTTTTAATTTGATTATTATAATTATTTGTTCCCTCCAGGCTCCATATGCATGGAGGCTTTAGTTGTTTAGTTGTTATTTTAAATTGTATTCAATTTTTTTAATAGAGAATTATGCATTTAAAAATTGTATATTTTTTTTCCCCCTTGTGAATGTTCTGTTATCTTTAATCATGAAGTTGCTACATTGAAGCTGATATCTGAAAGTCCATTCTAATACTAGTACTCTGCATTTAGGGGTGAAGCCATTTGCTTGCACAATGTGTGATATGAGTTTTTTCCAACGCTACCATCTCCAAAGACACACCATCACCCATACGGGTATGTGTCATCTCTTTGTACTCCTCTCACACTGCTGGTTTTCTTCAGCATGTAAAATAAATGAACATAATGTTCAAAATTATAAACTTTTACCATTGAGTGTTTTATCTTGTTGAGATTTATTAAAAAGGTTTTCGGAAGAGGAGCAGTGAAGTTTCCCTCAAGTACACTCATAGAGTCATGGTTATTCACCTGAAGATAGAATGGCACATTTCCAGTTTCACAGAATTACAAAACTTTGTGCAGTGGTTAATGTTTGACTCATAGTAGTTGGTTCATTGTTTCATGAGTGGCATATATATCATAATGTTTTTTTTAATACTTGTTATTTGGAAGACACTAATCTAGTGATGGGTAGATATGCACATGTATTTATGTACTTTGTGGGAGAACAAAAAGGTTTGTCATAGGCAATACAATCACTTTTTATTGCTGCAATATTTTGAAAGAACATGTTCAGTTGATTTAGAGATTGAAGAGTCTTCTGCACTGTCAAGTACAACTACAGTCAGTTAATGATGGTGGAGATTTCTGTATTCGGCAATAATTATGAAAAGATGCATTTCCAACATCAACACTTTGTTAGAGAATTAAACCACGATGTAGTCGTACTAAAATGACAACTGGATCAGAATGTAAAACTAGGCTACTATCTTTGATTCTCAATTGGAATTTGTTAGGTTGTATTATTGAGATGATGCGTATGGTTAATATTCTGCTCTGGTCATTTAGGGGTGAAGCCGTATGCTTGTTCCATGTGTGACATGCGTTTTTTCCACCGTTACCACCTCCAGAGACACAGCCTCACTCATACTGGTATGTGTCTTTCTGTCTTACCCCCCTTAGATCATATCTGAGCTCTGCTGCCATTGTCTAACAGGAAGTTGGAAGTATGCAATTTTAATATTAATTAGTTTAATATATTACTTCATACAGAAGAAATGGAGTGTCCACATTTATTTATTTATTTTTATTAAATGAATGTGCTCTTGTGTTAAAGTGCATACTGTCAGCTATCATTGACACTACAGATGTATACATTTCCATATTATTTTTTATTGTATTATACATTAAAGGGGTCATATGATGTTGCTAAAAAGAACATTATTTTGTGTATTTGGTGTAATTAAATGTGTTTATGCGGTTTAAGGTTAAAAAAACACATTATTTTTAGCTTTCACAACGAAACACACGGCGGGCTAGAGTGAGCGGAGGCCAAAGGCCTAGAGCGAGCGGAGGCCGGCTTGAGTGAGCAGAGGTGACCACATGTGAAAGACCCCGGGCTGGACTCCGCTTCGTCCACGGTGAAAGGTGATCCACAGCGCGAAGTTGATGTATTTCCTCAGCGTGAATAAAAGTTACGCCTTCTTTCTTTGCTTGAACATTTGGGCGGTGTTATGCAAATCTTCCCACATAGTGATGTAGATATGTGGGGGCGTGTTAGAACGAGGCGTTTTAGGTAGGCGTGGTTGACTCTTATCTTTTATGAAGAATATCTCTTTGGATTTGAGACTTTAGTCTTTGCAACTTTACAGATCTTCTTTATGCACCAAGAGCTTGTAACACTCCAAAGAGAATGGAAAAATTGAAATCACATCATATGACCCCTTTAACATGTTAGTTCATCCAAAATGACAATTCTGTCCACTTTCATACACAATTTTACAGTCAATGCACAAAATCAGACCAGAAAGAATCTTGATATTCTTCAGTCTAAATTTGAGAAAAATAATAATTATTCTATAGTTCTACAGTACTAGCGCATTAATCAAGAAAAAAAGAGAAAGCACTTTCCAAAAGGTAAAATGGCTAAAGCTATAAGCTCATAGTTACACTTTAACCCAATTTTTTTAGCTTAATTCCAGAACCTGAGCAAAATTATTTCCATATTTCTAAGGTGGCAGCACTGCAGTGTACTTCATGTCTAGTAGATGCTCAGTTTGTGAACTGCTCTTAGCATTCTATGCATAACTCACCCTACTTGGCTAATGAGACTGTAGACTGTATGTTGTTCTGTGAGTTGAGCAGTTCCCATGAGTGCTTGGTTTAAGTTGACGGGTGGCAGTAAGGCTAATACACTGCTACTTTGTGCATTTAGGGGTGAAGCCTTATGCTTGCACCATGTGCGACATGCGTTTTTTCCAACGTTACCATCTACAGAGACACTGCCTCACCCATACGGGTAGGTGAAATCTCTGTGTGTATATATCATTATGAATTGCCTCTCAAAGCAGGGCTCGCAAAATCGCCAGCCCGACGTCCCGGGGCTATTGTGTCTTCCAGTCGGGCTGCCAAAATATGTCACCGCCCTGTCTGATGGGCTATCTTGAATTAGTGATTCACATTGTTCACTCACTTGTAATGGTGAAATGGATCATTTGCATGCGTTGCTAATTTAAACATTTAAGCGTTTAAATCATTCAAGCACATGAAGAAGCGAAAGAGAGTACTGTTTGGGGTGCTGTTTTATTTGCACACACACTCAAAGCACGCACAGAGAGTGGTGTTTCAAACAGCGTCCAAACACAGAATTGATTCCTCTTTCACGTATACTTGAGCTTGAACGGACACATACACACAACATTTTCTCAACATACCTGTCTCAAGTATTCTTGTAAACACAGTCGGTTTTGTCTTGAGTGAACGTAAACAGTGGAGAAAGAAATCGCATGTGTATCATCCATAATGGATACGTGCATTCAGGCTGTAAATACCTGCTGCTGCTGTCATTAATGTTAATCAAACAACAAAACACAACTTTATCAAATTCTGAGCTATATTTAATTTATACAGTGAACACTATGCAGTGTTACTTTACACTTGATTACATTTCTGTACCTGAAAACTAATGTTAGACATTATTTTATTTGTAAGGTTGTTCAAAGTTAAACTTGCATTAATTTTACGTGGCTTTCTAAACATGCGGCTCCTTTGTGCGAGACGCAAGTGCAACGCTGATAGATGTCCCTCTAGAAAATGCGCGAAATGTGCGTTCTGTGTGTACGGCTTGGTTTCAGTTTTGATGTAAACAAGATCTTCTCCACATTGATGTTCTCTTTTTCTGCAATATTTTTAATGAACAACGCAGCAGCGCCGCATCTAGTGCTTCAACTGGATAGGCTAACAAAAACATTATAATGCAACTACACTTACATCATCATCACATCTCGTGCGCCACTGATAAGGCTGCCTCCTTAACGCACACCTATAATTCAAATGCAACATTTTTGCATTCGAATGTGGATTTTTATTTTAAATTCGAAAAGAAAATTTGACAGCCCTATAACTTTGTTCCGTTTTATTTGTCTACGCTTGTAATATTTTTTCTTTCTTATTTTATCATCGACGTTCACTTGTCTTTAAAAATGTTTGATCTTTTTTAGTTATGATACTAGTTATTTTCTGTTATCAAAAAAGTAAAGTGCTTTTTAAATAATGTGTTGCTTGAATTATAAAGAACCTTAAAGATTATTCAATCTGCGATTTAAAATCTGTAATATGATCTGAACCGTGAGTTTTGTGATCCATTGCACCCCTACTTATTTGAAGGAAATTACAATCATGGACGTTTTTAATCATGCTGATTTTCTGCAGTAAATTTCAGCCATTTTTTTTTATTTTTTTATTCGAGCTAGTTAAATTCATTTTGGGCTACCAAAATCTGAAGAATGCCTGATCGAAGGGCTACCGGGGATTTTGAAATTTTGCGAGCCCTGCAAAAGCTCTCAGTATGTTATGAAGAGAGACACAATCTGTTTAAACTACAACAAACTCGAGTTTGTATATTTCCTAATCATCAAGCATAAAAAAAAAAAGAAAACGCATGCTGACGATAATGCCACCTCCTTTTTTTCCAAAGCAGGATTATTTGTTTTGAATTGAATTGCTCATCTGATTACAGAGGAGGGGATTATGAACAGGCATGTTTGACAACTAAATCTTTGTGGCACACACAACATTTCATGTTAAATATAAAATGATTATAATGCACACACATAATACTTCATCTAATTTCTTGATGCTTTGTAATGTAGTCCACATGTATTTATAAGTTTTTTTTTTGGTTACTGCGGATGCACTTGGTATGAGCAGGATTTTTAAAAAAATTTTTCCCAAAAATGCTATATTAATAGAAACGCATACATGAACTGTTGGTGCTCTGTGCATTCAGGGGTGAAGCCGTATGCTTGCTCGATGTGTGACATGAGGTTTTTTCAGCGTTACCACCTGCAGAGACACAGCCTCACTCATACGGGTATGTGTCATCTCAAACCCCTGCCTTTTTGTAGTTAATGTTAGTTTTCTGCATGCTAAATGACTTTTAGTTCCATTTTAAGCAACAACCATTTTATGTTTCCTTGACACATGAACGCATAAAATGGACATTACTAAATGTTTTTAATTCACAGTTTAAATTCAAAGTCAACAACATTTTATTAATTTAATGATAGTGCTCCATGAAGGTCTTACTTTGTACCTGATAGATACGCAGTGTATCTGTCATCAAATGCATCATGTCACTGATTCCTTAATAGCAGCCTTTCATGTTGCTCCATATCCACCATTCCTAGAAACTGCTTATTTATTATTATTATTATTATTATTATTGAATTGCTGATAAGTTATAGATATTTCTACTTTTAAATGAATCATTCTCTAACCCACTCCTTAGGTACTGTTCAAATAAATTCATTAAGAGACAAGATTTACATTAAGTGCCCCATTTTTGACATTGTGTTCTGCCACATAGTTTAAAGGAATGGACAGGGTTCAGTATGCAGGTCTATTGTGAGCATTTGTGGCATAATTTTATTACTACTGAAGATAATTTTGACTCATCTCTCATCTACTAATTAAAAAAAAAAAAAAAACTTTTAGCCACTTTTACTTTGTTGTTTGGGAACATTATTTCCATTTAAA
Source organism: Sinocyclocheilus rhinocerous (assembly GCF_001515625.1). Classification (NCBI taxonomy): domain Eukaryota; kingdom Metazoa; phylum Chordata; class Actinopteri; order Cypriniformes; family Cyprinidae; genus Sinocyclocheilus; species Sinocyclocheilus rhinocerous. The sequence continues at coordinate 157,556 of NW_015646349.1, read as the reverse complement.
ACCATCCAAACACACAAAACTGCATTAGACAAGCAATTTTTGGTCTTATAATATTGCAAGTGGTGTAATAAGTAAAATGGATTAAATGTCAGCATGCAGAAAAAAAAACATTACATCTTTTTTAAACGGCGTTAAAAATTGTTTTTTTGTTTTTGCTTTGAATGTTGTGTAACGACATTCACTCACTAAAATTGACTCTGCATTTAGGGGTGAAGCCGTATGCTTGCTCGATGTGCGACATGCGGTTTTTCCAACGTTACCACTTGGAAAGACACAGCCTGACTCATACTGGTATGTGTCCGCTCACTGTACCCCTGATTTGTACTCAGTATGCCTTGATTGGAACTAAAGTTTGTATATACTTTTGTGGTTGAGGTATTTGGGGGGAAAAAAAGAAAGAAAGAAAACAAAACTGAGATAATTGACTTATTCAAATGAATGGCCAAAATGTGTAATAATGATTTTTTTTTTAATGAGATCTGTTACTTTTGAAATATTTATTTCCTGCATCATATAATCCTGCATCATATAATATTTGCATCAAAGTCAAGACATTTAAAAATGTTTAATTTACTGCTCTTGGGTGCCAGTTTTGCAAGACTCACTTCACGCTTGCGTGTAGTATCAGGTTTCACAATATCTGTGTAGGTGTTCCTGCCTCATGTTTCTTTGGATGTGCTTTTGTGTTTGTTAAGTTTATTTACATTCATTTAAGTGTTAAAGCATAATCGATCGAAGAAAAAAAAAACTGTAGTGGTTTCTTTTTACCAGTTTTCAATGATCAGTCGTATTTATTCTCCAAGTAGGTAGAACATAACCTCAAGTCTCAAACTAGGTTTCTGATTTTTAAAACCAAAACCCCAGTGTGCCACTTTACAATCAAGCAGTTTTTTATTCCATATTAAACTCTACAAACTCGAGTTTGTATGGAGTCATATACTTTAATTCTTTCTAAGCATGAATATACTCTCTATTTAAGATTTCACGTGGGAACCCATATGACAGTCAGTCTCGATCCTTTCATGTCAGAAACAGTGTTTCAGAATCTTTGTCGATGTTGTGTGTTGTGGCATGCTGCGAGAATGAAGATGTGGGGTGCTTCAATAAAGACTCTTTTTCTCTGTTAGGAGAGAAGCCGTTTGCTTGTGACATGTGTGACATGCGGTTCATTCAGAGGTACCATCTGGAGAGACACAAGCGTGTTCACAGTGGTGAAAAGCCTTACCAGTGTGAGCGCTGCCAGCAGGTAAGAACACGCTTTATAACACAGGGGTTTTAAGATATAAGACAACTCCCATGATCATTCATTAGCCCCGTTCACACCGCAAGAAACTTGAAGCAACAAAGAGGCATTCGTTTTCAAGAGCTGCCGACTTCCAGCGACCGAGACTATCGGTGTCACAATGTGCCTGTGTCCATTTGAGAAAGTTGAACAATATACTTTAATATACTTAAAAATACTTAATATTATTATGCATTGAAGTCAGTGTGGAGCACAAGTGATCTTTGTCCCGTCAGATGCTGTAGGGAAATGTTGGAAAGATGGAGAAGTTAATCCTATCAGACGGAGTATGTAGTTGTTATAAGTTTTTACGTTAAATCAAATCACTGCAAACATATTGCCAGTTGTTCGTCAGGAAAAAAAGGCTTGAGAGTTGTTTGTCTTCTCTTTTATAATCTAAATCAAAAAGGAGTCCTCTCATGTACTGCTAGAAGCGGATATATTCAAGCCGCAGACCCACTTTTGCTAGATATAGATAGCTGCAATGACAGAGATTTTATACATCGTTTCAGCTGGCATACAATTTTCCCTCTAGAATGTAAATTTAGTGGCAAGAAAACTGATTTGATGTTAACAGCATGTAATGACATCTGCAAATGTTGTTCATGAATGTCACTATGCAACCATCAGTGTGAACGCCTATGAGCGACCGAGTTTGTAGTGACTGGTGACACGAAGCAAAGGAATTGTTAGCGGTGTGAATAGGGCTTTAGTCCTTACAGCTGTCTGGAATTTGTTTTATTACCATTTGGACCAAAAGTAACAATATAAGCAGTTAGGGAAATACTGCATTATATTGAAATATGTAGGCTCAGGCCCCGTCCACACGGAGACGCACTTAGCTGTATACGCATACATTTTGTATCGTATAGGCGTTCCGTCCACACGGATCCGGCATTTTGGGAGTGTGAAACCAATATTTTTTGAAACCGGGTCCCAGAGTGGATAAATCTGAAAACGCCGCCCTTGCGTTTTCGTGTGGACAGCGAATCCGTATATTTTCTGAAACGATGACGTCATCAGCCCACGTCTAGCCCCGAGTCAGACCCGCTACGTCACGTAACAGCAACAAAAACATGAACAAACACTGAACGATTGGCTTTTTATTAACTAACATTAACACAGATTAATACATTTATTGTTCCATGTTCGTTTGTATACCCCGCGCAAGGTTTATGCGCATAGTACAAGTCTTCTCCGTTTTTAGTGTATCTCTGTGGCAGAATTACAGCGCCACATGCTGGTCTGGCATGTATACTACATCGTTTTGTGTCGGTTTTGTGTTTTCGTGTGGACGCAGATATTTCTTGAGACGAGGGGAAAAAAAAGATCGGATAGGGAAAGCTCTGGCTTCGTGTGAACGTAGCCTCAATGTCAAATGATAAATGATGATGCCACTATTGCTAGGTAGGTGAGTGAACAGTTCAGTTGGTTTGCCCTCATAACACTTATGAACTATACAAGTTCACCATACATTCTGTCACCATTTACTCACCCGCATGTTGTTTCAAACCCATAAGACTTTGTTTAAAGGTGGGGTAAGCGATTTCTGGTAGCCAATGTTGACATTATCCGCCATCTCTATCTTTCTGTCGCTGGCTTGGACTGAACGCTCTCTCCTCCACATCATGAGTAGACACACCCCTTACTGCTGATTGGCTACAAGTTTGTTTTGCTATTCGGCCCGAATCAGTTTTCTAAAGCGTTTTTGAAAAATCGCTTACCCCACCTTTAATCTTCAAAACTAAAATTATAGGCTGTTTTTATTTAAACCTGAGTGGTTTCTGTCCCTCCATTTAAAGTCCAAGTAACCAAAACTTAAAGCGCCATGAAAATGGAATGAAATGAATGCAAACTATATGAGGTGAATCCAGCAGTAAATGAAAGAAGTAATTACGGTTTTGAAAATAGATATGACCAGGTTGTATATACAAGATGTCAAATCGGACATTCAAGACTCAAAAAGGAGGGAAGAGAAACCAATTTGTGACTTGTGTAAGAATTTTTATAAAATATATTTTAATAGAATGTCTAATTTTAAATGATATTAGACAATATACTAAAATAAAGCAATAAGCCCCGTGAAGCCGTCGTTTACAGTGAATTTATAACCACTAAGTAAAGCAGTAAGCCCCAAGAAGCCGTGGTTTACAGTGAATTTATAACAGCTAAGTAAAGCAATAAGCCCCAAGAAGCCGTGGTTTACAGTGAATTTATAACAGCTAAGTAAAGCAATAAGCCCCAAGAAGCCGTGGTTTACAGTGAATTTATAACAGCTA
>NW_015646349.1:139608-152805 GCF_001515625.1 Sinocyclocheilus rhinocerous | reverse complement strand
TCCGCTCCTTGAGTTCTCTCCAGCGCTGGAAAGCTGATCCGATATTTACTCTGGTTCTACTTCTTGCCTTATTGCCGTAAACCTTCTTTTGTTCCGCAGACGTTTTCCTCTTTTGTTTTTTATCCGCCATCTCTATCTTTCTGTCGCTGGCTTGGACTGAACGCTCTCTCCTCCACATCATGAGTAGACACACCCCTTACTGCTGATTGGCTACAAGTTTGTTTTGCTATTCGGCCCGAATCAGTTTTCTAAAGCGTTTTTGAAAAATCGCTTACCCCACCTTTAATCTTCAAAACTAAAATTATAGGCTGTTTTTATTTAAACCTGAGTGGTTTCTGTCCCTCCATTTAAAGTCCAAGTAACCAAAACTTAAAGCGCCATGAAAATGGAATGAAATGAATGCAAACTATATGAGGTGAATCCAGCAGTAAATGAAAGAAGTAATTACGGTTTTGAAAATAGATATGACCAGGTTGTATATACAAGATGTCAAATCGGACATTCAAGACTCAAAAAGGAGGGAAGAGAAACCAATTTGTGACTTGTGTAAGAATTTTTATAAAATATATTTTAATAGAATGTCTAATTTTAAATGATATTAGACAATATACTAAAATAAAGCAATAAGCCCCGTGAAGCCGTCGTTTACAGTGAATTTATAACCACTAAGTAAAGCAGTAAGCCCCAAGAAGCCGTGGTTTACAGTGAATTTATAACAGCTAAGTAAAGCAATAAGCCCCAAGAAGCCGTGGTTTACAGTGAATTTATAACAGCTAAGTAAAGCAATAAGCTCCAAGAAGCCGTGGTTTGCAGTGAATTTATAACATGACGCGAAGCGGAGTGCCTAAAACCCCCGTAGCTGTTATAAATTCACTGTAAACCACGGCTTCACGGGGCTTATTGCTTTTATAAAACGGTTATTCCATATACGTAGTAAGGTTTCACAGAATAAAACGGAGCAAATAAAGTGTAATGATATAAATAAAAACCGTATTCTTCCACCAAACCATAGCCGCTTTTCCACCATCGCGCTGAACGGTTCTCTTTGCAAAACCATTCCATTCCGTGCCGATCCGAGCCGGCCGGTACAGTTATGGTTTCGTTTTCCACTGCGGAGCTGATAACGGATCTCTTTGGAATGCAATTCAAGTGCGTCAGTCGTTGCCGTGGTAACACAAGTGCTTACATATGATATGAGGTGTAAATAACCACCGCGTTATGGAGGATGATCAGAAATTTCTTAAAATTTTATTACTAATTTGTGTTTACATTGCTCAAAATAGTGCGCTTAGCAAGCTACGGAGAAACTAGCAGCCACGCAACAGACAAGTGACAGATCTTGAGTGGCGACTCTACCAGCACGGCTCAGCATGGTTGTCTAACCGTGCCGAGAATTCCGGGCCGAGAACGGTTTGTAATCGTGCTGTGCCGTACCAGGCTCACGTGGAAATACAACTGGAACCGTACCTGACAGTTCTTAGAACCGTTCGGCCTGATAGTGGAAAAGCGGCTATTAATGTAGTTCCTCAGAAACCGTTGTGGTTCCAACAAAGTGGTTGCCGAGCAACACGCAGAAGAAAACAAAGGTGTATGTTTGTAGTGTAATTTACAACAGCTTCGAACTCGGCTCAACCAATCAGCATCAAGGACCGGAACTATCCGTTTTATAAGACATTTTTAAAAAAGGTATTTTAAAAAGGTCAAAATATTTTGGATGAAATCTGAGAGCTTTCTGACCCTGCATAGACATAAAGCAACTTCTTTAAGATTTTTTTGTGTGTGTGTGTTTTCTAAATTAGAAGCATGATTTCAACCCAGTAGTCACTGTAGCCAAGTACAAATGGAATACACTTAGAAATTAAAATTAATTAATTTCTAGTTTGCAGTTAGGTTTTTCATTAAATGAACGCAAGGAAGAATAATCATTGAGTTGAAGTCAAAAGTGTAAATGCTTTAGTTGAACACTTCCACTAACTTCTCCATTTTTCACCTCAAGAACTTCTCACGGACAGACAGACTGTTGAGACACCGGCGATTGTGTCAGGGTCGCGGCGTGGCAAAAGTCGAGGCCCAGCCTTGTTCTTTCACCCAGGAGCCTCCCGCAGCCCCTCCGTCCACGTGGAGTCCTCTACATCCCGCCCCGGGCCGACTCGCTGTCTGACACCATACTCTTTAGACAAGCCCTGAGACGACAGCACACCCAGACCTCTCTCAGAGCCACTGGCACTGTGGCTCCACCTGCTGACAGACAGATGCGCTACAGACAGGATGAGGGGAAATTCTCCTCTTTTGTTTCTTTATTTAGAAACAAACAAGGTTCTCTTTTGATCATTGAGGGTTGTTTTATACTTTTTGGTAATATATTATGGGGCTAGAAGGGGTTTTATGGTACTTTTAAGAGGTGAAGAACAAAAAACACCTAACATGGGAATTTCATGTTACTAACCAAAAAAACAAAAGGTACAACCCATCATCTTTCGACTGACACCTATTGAGACACACTTCATTAAAATCAGCATCATGTGTGATGTATAGGCCTGCTGTAAAGTGCTAAGGGTTAGTACCCTACTGTCCTGAGGACTCAGGTAATGTCCTACTACCATCGCGAGATCTGTTTGTAACACTGTACCCATGTGTAACCATATGGAAATGCACAGTGTGCTTCCATGTATTAATTCATTAAGCATTCACAGGCTTTTTCTCAATGATACATGTTTGATCTGATATTGTAACTATGTATGACTTTGAAAGATATGTATAATACTATGTGTAACAGCTGGTTTGTTCTCTGTCATTGGCATGAGCTGGTGGAAATGACGGCACCGGTTGAGTTCTGCTCCCTGGAAGTGTCCCTTTCTCTGACTTTACTCACTTAATGACTGGCAAATCTCACAAGAACTGTCAAGGCCATGATTTGGGCATCATTGGTCCTCACAATCATACATTTTGCATCAAGAAAATGAGGTCTGTTTTATGCCATTACGTTTTTCATTGTTACAGTATTTTTGTATGATCATTTAGCACCTTTCGCTGATATTCTTATTACCATAATGAAAAAAGTGTTTTTGAATATACATTAAAATGATATATTTAATTTTGTCCTAGTGGCTTTATTTGGCCAATAGGAGCTATCAATAACAGCCATTAATGAGAATTACAGATCAACTCAAAAGTAAAATGGTTGGTTGCATTACGTAATGAGAGTAAAAAAAAGAAAGGCTTCATTTTCTGAATGCTAAAAGTCAACCCCCCCCTCCCCCTCCTGATTTTGGAGTGCTATATGGCTGAGATATGTTTTTGTGAGATTCATTGTAGAGTATTGACTACACTGTTAATGCATCTACATGGTAAATGACACAATGAAAACGTCCAAAAGCCCCACAATTTCATGTACAGATTTATATGTGCAACATATAATAAGATCTTGTGGCCTTAGGATGTGTTCATGTGTATTTTGTTTTGTACTTTTTTTTTTTTTACACCATCATTATTCACATATTATTTTACTGAAATATTGACATGAGGACAGATAGTCTGCCTGTTGTTATCTTTCCAAAGTCATTTTAACATTATATTGCCTTGTGTTCAGGCACAGCTGTGTTGAAATATCTATTGGTATAGATTTGTTGTTTTGTTGTAAGACTCCGTTGTAATATCTGAGATGGAAGTTTTAAAGTCGAGGTTTCCAGTGGGATATAGCAGTGTTGTCTCATGCATAGGTTTGCTTTCATGTGAATCTGCATATAAATGCCTTCAGTACATGTGGGCCACTAACAGATGACAAGGGCAGAGATCTGATGTTATTGTTGCACCAAATGATATTGTATCGGTCAGTTTATTAACTACTCATTCTATTGTTAACATGATATCTACTGTTTGACGAGAGTCTCGTCTGTATTTTTTAAGAGCTGATGGACAACTAGGGATGAAATTGGGCATTTCCTTGCATCAGAATGCTTTCTGGTGATAGTATCTGGCAACTACAAAGAGAGTATATCTTTAGAGGGATGTCTGCTGTTTATTGACAAAAGATTGCTGCATTTCTGTGTAATGACTGAATATTTTTCTTTGTAATGTTACGTTTATATACTGTAACTGAATTGGTTAAAACTTTTAGTTCTATAGTAACAAACTTTGTGTATTTTAAGGACCTTTTTATGCTAATATAATTTTAAAACACTGGAGAGAAATGTGTGAAATGATCATCTATATACATATACAGTTGAATATTGCATACACGCACACACATAATTAGTCTGTAGTTACTAATCAAAGCATCTCTCCAAAGTGTTGGGAACAATAGTGCAGTTTGCATACTTGGATAAAAAGAAAGAAGCAATAGAAGTCATACCTTTAAATTATTTTAGGCATTTGCTTGGACAGAGAAAGAGATCATCAGTAGTAGTTAACAAAGCATCACTTTTTTTCTTCTTGCATGATGTTGCAGACAGTTGATTTAACAACTTCACTGAATTCCTTCTCTTCAGCTGAGAGTGTTTTCCAAAAACAACCTCTGATAGCAAAAGAGACACATTTTGTTGTTGTTTCAGACACTTCAGTAACTTTTAATTGTTTTTGTGAGGAGACGAGAGTTGCTTACTTTATGCATAAATAAAATACTAAATAAAATGTGTGGTTTTCACATGAGTATTCAATTTTAATTCAGGATTGTTATTGCAGAAATAACACTGGAATTAAATTAAAATCTTTAAAGTTTAATAATAAATAAATAATTGACAATTATGACCATTAAAACCAATTAAATTAAAACCAATGGCTTAAGTGGATGATCAGGTGATTCAACTGAAGTGTATCTTTTCAGATATAATGTGTTTTTTCCAGCAAGGTCCATCTTGGCTTTTTAATTATTGTTAGGGCTGACAAACAAGATGTTACAGCAACTCATGTCAAAAGGGGCAACTGACTTCCAAAGGGAATCACTCCTACTTACTGTTTGACTGAAACAAACATTAAACAAAAAAAACATTACATTTACATGGACTGCATGTTAGGATGTCATCGGTCAATTTCAAATGACAGCGATTTCAAAATTTAACAAAATGCATTAAACAAAGACAATCAAAACATTCCAGACTTGTAACCCGAAGGTCGTGGGTTTGAGTAAAAATGTAAAGTTTGGTGTGTGTGTGTAAGTGCTACTGAGGTGGAGATTTATGGCTCAGTGTAGGAGAAAAAACTCATTTTGAAAAAACGGCCTTTAAAAATATGTATTATAATTTAAATCTATTGACACAAATAGATAAAGTGCTATAAAAGAAACACTTAACAGTGTCTTTTGGATGTTTTCTTTCCACTAGTCTGAAAAAACACTTTATGAAAAACCAAAAAGCCCAAAATCTCAAACTTGACAGGTGCATGAAAAAACAGTGTTTTTGCCTGCAGTGTCTCCCCTTAAGACAGAATGAGAACCAATTTAAAGCTGATCCCTTAATGCCAACATGTTGCTCAAGACATTTCAGTAAAACTGAGCGATCAATAGTTTCAAAGGCTGCACTTAGATACAAAAGAACCAAAACAACAGATTTTTGAGTTGACAACTAGTAACAGATCATTTAATACTTTCAAAAGATTCTGTAATGTACTGTAGCGAATCAGCTCATAGGGAAATATGAATACTTAATCATAACTAGTTATAATTAATTATAAATATTTAGATCCGCTGTAGATATTTACTTGACCTCTCAGGGTCAACTGTCTGTCAATTCTAAGAACGTTAATTTCCTGGTTAAGGGAAATTACTTTTAGATCATCAGAAGACTAATTCATAGATACTAAACATGGTAGGATTACATATAGGTAAGATGACAGGAATGAGTGTTTCCATCATAAGCCTGCATAGAACAGTATAAAATCTCAAAGACAACATACACGATGACCTGAAGGGTATGTGTGTTCATTCAAAGAAAGGTTTTCCTATGGATTAATTAGAAGAGTCCATTTCTACTGTGCACTGTGTCTCTTCCTTATGAAAAAGGCAGTGATTTTCCCTACTTACATTTCATTAGGTCGTAAATGTATCTGGTGTCAGGGTTGCCATGGTAACCAGGGGGGGCCTAGTGTCGTTGCAGACATCCTGGCATCCAGTTTATTGGGTGAGGGGACTGTGACGATTTGTTAATCTAATGAATAACTGATTTGTTAAATCAAATGAAAAATTGTGTGTTTGATTGGTCCAGACGCTACAGTACTGAGATCTAAACCAAGACTCAAACTTGTCAAACAATTTTTATTATTCTTTAAAAAGGAGGAGAGTTCGGGGAAGGCAAGAAGAAGAAACAGACAGGCAAAGGTCAATACCGGGTAATTTGTTTGTGCAGTATCCAAATCCAAATGGGAGAGCAGAGAGAAGAGGCGGAATGATATGGAGGTCAGGACCAAGCGAGCAGCTGTTCACCTGGGCAGATCGAGATCATAGTCAGTGACAGGCAATGATCGGGAACCAGGGATGTTAGTTTCACTGGTTCCAGAGAACCAAAACACATATTGCCTTATTATAGCACCACCTAGTATTGAACAGATGTGTGTCAGGGTATGTTTGGGACTATCCGGTAAAGTTTGGGGTCTCTGTGATTTACAGTGTAAAGTCTCTGTGATCTACAGTGTATAAAATACATTCACTTTTAGGGAAGAAGAAGAAAATCAGTACAAATGCAAGGTTTCCAACACCTTTTCAAGAACCTTTTAAAGAACTTTTTTCAAAGAAACACTTAAAATTGTCTACTTTCATTAGGTACAAATGTTTTTATTTTTGTATTTACAGATTAACTAATATCTGACAATGATGCCAATATTTATTGTGCAAGCTATTATTGTAAAACTGAGTGGAAAAAAAAAAATTCTAAGGCATAGAAAGAGTCACTGGAACATACATCAGAATAAAATGAGGGAAGTGGCCAGCCTCAGAGAGGAGAAGGCTCTCAGAGAGGAGAAGGAGTGCACACTACATTTTAGTCATATGCTCATCCCTGTGACGTGACACTGAAATTACACCTCTATGCACCTCCGTGTTTGCCTCTCTTTATGCTGCACTCTTTTTTATGGCTGTAATCTGACACAGCTTTGGTGTCCTATCAGCACCAAGGACATAATTCACCTCAAAGAGGCCCAACAGCAAATCATAGTATGCCAATAAATTTCCCTGTCAGAGCTCAGCCAATAGGTGGTGAGCATTAAATCACGCATGTCATGCTGGTGGCCAATGGCATGGCAAAGGCAATATATCTAAAGCAGAGCCTCTTAATGGCTGCTGGGAATCTGGGTAAACATTCATAAAGCATTAAAAAAAGGTTCAGAAATGTGAAACATCTATTGCAGTTTGGCTTGTGTTTTTTTTTTCTCTTTCTAGTAGTTTGAGCAACACGTTTAGAGGGTTTAGGATAGGTTATGCATACAAAAAATTAGATCCAATGTGTGGTTAATAACAGCAAAGTTAGGATTAGGAAACAACAGTCATAGAAACAAAGACAAAAACAGACGTTTTTAGCCAAACAAAAGGAAGTCGTCTGTAATGTTGTTGTTGTCATGTGACCTACAGCAACATTTGTGTCATTTCCCTGCCATTCCCAACTCCTAGTCCATCAGATGCACACGTCAGAATCTATGCAGAAGTAGTAGGTTGTCTGGGTACGTTTCGCTTACCGTTTCATGAATGCTGTCAATTAGGATAAATACTTGATTTGTTTTTGATTATTTACACAATTGCAAGAAAATCAACAGAATGACTGTTCCTTTTCAGTTGAAAGCAAGTTACTGTAGCTTTGAGTTGATTTTGATATTTTTAAACCATCTTTTATTCACATCAGTTTCTTAAGTTTTTAAACCAAGAAAACTAAACATTCTCAGATAATCATGTAAAAAGTATCAAATGTCAAAATAAATATTCTAAATTTGCGAAATGACCATAAAAGCAGATATGAATGAGCATAGATGAACGTGTGGTGTAATCAATGTTTACACTGCTGTGTGCAGCATTTTTACACAAGTGCCTAAAACTTTTCAAAGTACTGAAGCTTTGCAGGTACTTTTCTTCAAGCTTCTTGGAGACGTTGCCACAGTTCTTTTGGATTTACAGTGCTGTGAAAAGGTTTTTGCCCCTTTACAGTTTTTTTTTTTTTTTGCATATTTGTCACATTTAAAAGATTCAGATCAAACTAATTTTAATTACACAAAGATAACCCGAGTAAATACAAAATGCAGTTTCAGTTTGTTGATTTTTGTCTGTTTTATATAAATATTTAGAGCATTAAAAAAACATATACAGTGCTGTGAAAAAGATTTTGCCCCTTACTGTTTTTTTTAATGTTTTGCATATTTGTCACTCTTGAATGATTCAGATCATCAAGCAAATTTTAATACTACACAAAGATAACCCGAGTAAATACAAAATGCAGTTTTGAAATAATGATTTCATTTATTAAGGGAAAAATATATATATATATATCCAAACCTGCCTGGCCCTACATGAAAAAGTAATTGCCTCCTAAATCTAATAACTGGTTGTGCCACCAATTAATGGCAAAATGAATGTTTGGAAATGTAAACTGATATTTCCTACTGACACACTACAGCAAAAGATAGAAATAACTGACTTAAAACCATGGCTCAAGACTTTTGCACAGTAGTATATTAATAGCTGACAAATTAGCAGAAACAGCGTTGAATCATAATGACAAAATATAGATTCCCCTTGGAAAAAATTTAGATAAATAATAATTAATTAAATTGATTAATTAAAAGCGACATTGCCAAATATTGGCAAAAGATTTGGGATGCATACATTAAAGGCCGAGGATATTAGAATATTCATTGACAAAATCAATTAAGGCTATAGTATTTAGAAGTAAAAATAGAAGAGAAGAAATCATTTCTACAAGGTTATGGTTAGGGTGCACAAGACACAATAACAAAACACATTTCTAATGAATAGGTTAATGTGTTAATGCAGATTAATGTGATGCATGCAAAAGAAATATAAAGCAAGTACTAATAAACTGTAGGAACTTTAGGGTAGAAAAGAATTTCATGCATATATTAACAAAACAGTAAGGAAATTGGCTATTAAATAAACAGTTGGAAGTTGTTAGGGCATCAATTTAAATTTTTTTATTTTTGCATTATACTGGCCTTATCAGGAGAATTTAAGACGAAACCATTAAAGCCATGATTTTTACACACTCCAACACAATAGGTGGCGGTATGCACCTTGAACGCTGGTCTTTAACCCGCGATGAAAACAGAAGAAGAACGCGTCGCGCTGCCAGCGGTTGCGCATGCGCACAGTCGGTGCGAGTTTTGCTGTCAGTCACTGGGAGACCGCCATGTCCAAAGAGGTAAAAACCCTCCAAAATATTGTGGTTTTAGCATATGGAGTGCATTATAACTGTTAAGTATTCTGTGATTGTCATGAAGTCAAATGTAAAAGAGTGAACTAATTTAATTACAGAAATAATTTTTTGGTAAAAGCGCCAATTTCCTCGCGGCTTCGTCTCATTTCTTTGTTCGCAGCTGAGGCTCGTGTAGATACATGATTTGAAACGCAATTCCTTTGTTTTGAATTGTTTCAACCCTTCATTTTGCTTTCATCCGTGCTATACTAAGATCAGTGTTTCTTTGCGTAAATGTATTTTTCCACCGGCTTTAAAAAAGATACATTTTATTCGTGGTGGCGCTGTAGGCCGCACTATTGCAAATGCGCTCCTGCATCACTGATCGATTTTATCGACACAGTATGGGACGTGCTTGATAACATTGGCAGTTTTGATATTGCTAAATTAACAAGGTAGTTCAGTTTGCATCCTTTGCTTTAAAGAAACTTGTTTTTCAGTGCTCCTTTGGTTTGTGTTTTTGCAATACGGGTGCAGGAAAAACACCTAGATAGCTAATTTTAAAAATGCTGTTTCTGTTTGAATAGGTAGGCTAGATACATTTGGAGCTGTTTGTGTAAAGTTGTCATTTTAATGTATTTATTGTTCAATGTATCTCACAGCAACAGACCCCCCGTGAGCCTGAGCAGCTCCGAAAGCTCTTTATCGGGGGCCTCAGTTTTGAGACAACAGATGAGAGTCTAAGGGCCCACTTCGAGCAATGGGGAACTCTTACAGACTGTGTGGTGAGTACATCTGCATGCATTCACATGCTAATGAACGAGAGCTGGCTCTGAAACCAGCTGCTTACGTCTTTTCTTTACTCCTGTCTGCTCACAGGTGATGAGGGACCCCAACACAAAGAGGTCGAGGGGTTTTGGGTTTGTGACCTATAGTTCGGTGAATGAGGTGGATGCAGCGATGGACGCTCGTCCGCACAAAGTTGATGGAAGAGCTGTTGAACCCAAGAGGGCAGTGTCTAGAGAAGTAGGTGTTCGTTCTGAGAAACCTTACGGTCTGTGTTCCTGTGTTTATAAAATCAAATTAAATAATTTTTGTTATTTGTTATACTGATATTTGTAAATAAATTTTATATATATTTGTTTTTTTTTTGTGTATTGTAATAATTGCTCATACGCTGATTTCAGGACTCGAGCAAACCAGGTGCTCACTCCACTGTTAAAAAAATGTTTGTGGGTGGAATCAAAGAAGACACAGATGAGGAACATCTGCGCGAGTATTTCAGCCAGTTTGGTAAAATTGACGAGGTGAACATCATGACTGAGAAGAACAGTGATAAGAGGAGGGGCTTCGCCTTCATAACATTCGATGACCATGACGCTGTTGACAGGATTGTCAGTAAGTGACTGCCACTCATTTGTGTCCACTATCTATAGCAGTTTTAGCCCCCAGTTACAAGTTGATAATTATATCGCGATGCATCGTTTCTAACATATTTGCATCGGTAAAAAACTATTTATATTTAGTTATTAGTAGATGTGATACACTTGTATTATTTAGAAATTGACCAATAATGTGACCAATATTTTATATATAGTTTGATTTCTCTTCTCCAAACAGTTTCTTAAGCGCGTTCTCAAATCACTGCTGCAACTTGAATATGATGTATCACAACACTACGTAGACCGAGGCGTTAGAAGTCAGAAGGCACTTCATTTATGATTTGCTGTCTGACTGAACCAAAGAAATAAAAGCAAATATCTGTACCTTATTAAATTGCATAGCATAATTTATTAGGGATGCTCCGATCAGGATTTTTGCAGCCGATACTGAGTACCGATTTCTTGTCATGGTGATCGGCCGATACTGATGCTTCAAGCTTTATATAGACTGTTTCATCGGGCGCACGCGCCTGGCCCGAAGTTAACTTCCGGTCCATCAGTGCACTGAACAGTAAAGTTGAAGTTTATTCAACTTTAATTAAATTCCATTCAACTTTATTCCGTTGAAGTTTATTTCACTTTGGAACATTCATTCACGGATTTGCGCTACTGTCTTCACACACAGACGGAACTTACTAGAGAAGTGTGAAGTGTGACATAATTTACATCTGTAAATAAATATAAATTCATGTCTCGCGCACTTTAGTGCCCTTTGAATGTAATGTTTACGTTCCCTCGCCGTTACGGAGATATGGCCGTTCAAAGTTTCAATGGTTTTCCATAGACTTAAGCTTTAAAGCGTTTCATCAAGGTCGCCAGTAGCAAACAATGGAGACAAACTAAGTAATTACACCATTTCAAGCATTTTATCTGCGTTATATGTTCTGTAAAAAAAGATTTCGTATCGGCGCCATATTCGCCGAAACCGATATAGGCTCATATCGGCCGATAATATCGGCTAAACGATATATATGGTCGGGCTCTAATATATATATATTAGGAGTGTAAATCGGATGGTTCGTCATGATACAATATCGATTCTCATACCCAGCAATACGATATTTGCCGATACCTCAAAAAATTTGATTCGATACAGGAGTATCTATTTTAAACAACCATCTACATTTTTATTAACACTCAAATTCAACCAAAATATATAACATGAACGTTTATCTGAAATTTTCACATCCTGTACCCCAATTGGGACATTCACAACAACAAAAAATAGGCCTACACATTTTTTTTTTTTTTATAATAAAGAAAATAAACAATTGGAAGAACAATTCTGGCTGCTACTATGGGCTCAGTGCTAAAAGTCTTTTCTACAGATAACCAAATTACAAGCAATAGCAGAAAATAAATACAATACAACAAAGACACAAGTTCAATAAACAGTGCTTTTCAGGTTTTTCAGCTCAGTCTAAAATAAATTTTCTGGTACGCTACAGAAATGTAATAATCAAATGATATTAGTTTGCTTTCACTTTAAGAACGAAGCACGGATTTAATATAGGCCTACTGATACACATGCCTTTTCTTTCTCAACTGTTTACGTTAAGACATATGCCTAACCGACTGTGTTTACTAGGATATTCGCCAAAATGCACATTTTTATGTAATTTTGTCTGTATGTATTCATCCATGCACAAAAAAGCGGAAGATCGCTCAATTTTGTATTCGCGCAGTGTAGACGCGGCTGTCTGTGTGCGAGCGAAATAAAGGTGCCTATTTATGCAGATATCGATATTTTACGTGTGGCATCGATGCATCGTATCATCAGACAATTTTTTTTTCCCAATGCATCGTATTGCAATGAATCGCATTGTTGCATCGAATCGAAATCGGATCGCACTGCATCGTAATGGGGTGAATCACATCACGTAGCTGCTTCATATATATCTTTAATGTGTCGTATCGTTGGCTATGCATCGAGCTGTGTATCACATTGGCCTCAGTTATGGAGATTGAAAACCCCCATTTATATATATATATATGTATGTGTATGTATGTATGTATGCATGTATGTGTTTGTGTGTGTCTCTTTTAACACCAGTCTTCATTTTTTTCCATTTAACCCACAGTACAGAAATACCACACAGTGAATGGACACAACTGTGAAGTCAGGAAAGCTCTCTCCAGAGAGGAAATGAACAGGGTGTCAATGAATCAACGAGGTAAGAATTACACACTGGAAAAGGAATGCAATAACACAGGCCTCAGGGAAAATAAAATGTGCCACAGCATCATTTTTTATTTAGCTGTCTTGATTTGTTGCATAGCTCTTTGATGTTTTGTTCGAAAGACCTGAACTAAAATAACTTTTTTCATTAAACTCCTCTTATAGGCGGGCGAGGAGGAGGAGGAGGAGGAGGAGGAGGTGGTGGTGGTGGTGGTGGTGGTGGAAACTTTGG
>NW_015646349.1:131166-138208 GCF_001515625.1 Sinocyclocheilus rhinocerous | reverse complement strand
CACTTGTATTTTTCTTTGACAGCATTAGATTTATTATTAGTTTGCTTTCACTTTAAGAACGAAGCACGGATTTAATATAGGCCTACTGATACACATGCCTTTTCTTTCTCAACTGTTTACGTTAAGACATATGCCTAACCGACTGTGTTTACTAGGATATTCGCCAAAATGCACATTTTTATGTAATTTTGTCTGTATGTATTCATCCATGCACAAAAAAGCGGAAGATCGCTCAATTTTGTATTCGCGCAGTGTAGACGCGGCTGTCTGTGTGCGAGCGAAATAAAGGTGCCTATTTATGCAGATATCGATATTTTACGTGTGGCATCGATGCATCGTATCATCAGACAATTTTTTTTTCCCAATGCATCGTATTGCAATGAATCGCATTGTTGCATCGAATCGAAATCGGATCGCACTGCATCGTAATGGGGTGAATCACATCACGTAGCTGCTTCATATATATCTTTAATGTGTCGTATCGTTGGCTATGCATCGAGCTGTGTATCACATTGGCCTCAGTTATGGAGATTGAAAACCCCCATTTATATATATATATATGTATGTGTATGTATGTATGTATGCATGTATGTGTTTGTGTGTGTCTCTTTTAACACCAGTCTTCATTTTTTTCCATTTAACCCACAGTACAGAAATACCACACAGTGAATGGACACAACTGTGAAGTCAGGAAAGCTCTCTCCAGAGAGGAAATGAACAGGGTGTCAATGAATCAACGAGGTAAGAATTACACACTGGAAAAGGAATGCAATAACACAGGCCTCAGGGAAAATAAAATGTGCCACAGCATCATTTTTTATTTAGCTGTCTTGATTTGTTGCATAGCTCTTTGATGTTTTGTTCGAAAGACCTGAACTAAAATAACTTTTTTCATTAAACTCCTCTTATAGGCGGGCGAGGAGGAGGAGGAGGAGGAGGAGGTGGTGGTGGTGGTGGTGGTGGTGGTGGAAACTTTGGCAGAGGTGGAGGATATGGAGGTACAATTTTGCATATGTTCTCATTTCTGTTTTATAGTTTGTAGTGGTCTATCACAGAGATTCTCAAAGTCCGTACCTCACTAAACATAAAATTTACAAATTATGCAGACATCCTCAATTGTGCATAATTGTATCAATCCCAAAGTGGTTAGATTAATCCTACTTGATTTCACTTTGTACTATGCAGATTTCATCATGGAATAATTGGAAATTATTATTTAGGATGCAAGGAAAAATTCAATAACACACGGACCCACCTTTTTGAGAACTACTGGTCCACAGTGTTCCTTTTGAGTTATTAACTTTGAAATGTTATTCCTTTTGTAGGTGGATATGGAGGAGGAAGAGGTGGTTACAGTGGAGGCGATGGATATAATGGCTACGGAGGGAATGGTATGTAGGAAAATTTTAAGAATGTGATTCAAATTACACTTGACCGTTCAACAGTGTTTCCATGATAATGTTTATCTCTCATCTCTTTATCAGGCGGCTATGGTGGAGGTGGATCTAGTTATGGGGGCAACCGTGGTTATGGAGGAGGCAGCGGAGGTGGTGGTGGCGGCGGCGGCTATGGAAACCAGGGTGGAGGCTACGGTGGCAGCAGCGGTGGCTATGATAACTACAACAATGGTGGTGGTGGAGGCAACTTCGGAGGAGGTCAGTTACCTTATTTTTGTTCTACTAGGTTTGCTTTTTTTTTTGTGTGTGTGTGTGTGTGTGTTCAGTTATAGGATGTGCGAGTAAAGTTCTTCTGCCGTGCTGCCTCTGTAGCAAATAAGATTTTAAAGAATCGCTGTATTTTTGCAGGCAACTTTGGAGGTGGCGGAGGCTACAACGACTTTGGCAGCTACAACAATCAGTCTTCCTCCAACTACGGCCCAATGAAGGGAGGAAACTACGGAGGTGGTGGAAGGAGCGGTGGTGGCCCATATGGCGGTGAGTGAACATTGCAGAGTTATTGAATAAGTACATTTGAATTCAGACCATTTCCATTCCACGCTGAAATGTTTTGAGATGTCAGATGTCTCAATCACGGTTCTTTTATAGGTGGTTATGGAGGAGGCTCTGGTGGTGGTTATGGAGGAGGCTCTGGTGGGCGAAGGTTTTAGATTCCAGGGTAAGAATTGCCCCACGTATGGAAGAGGCCTCTGAATTTAGCCATGAGTTTGTTTTTAGCTCATCCATGTCCAAACATCTCATAGGATGCGTAACCAATGCAAATGTTAGCCCGTAATCACTCTTCAATTGGTCGGTAAACGAGTAAAACTATTGAGTTTTCAGTGCAGGGGATCCAGCAGCAAACCTTCAAATCTAATAAAGCTAAGATCCAGTATCACAAGACGAATGTTGATTTTGAGTTGCTCTCCAAACCTTCTGGCTGCAGCACATGCAAACTCATCCCCATTGTCCTAACCATGCAGTCTTAGCTGACCTGAAGGTTTGCTTCTGTGCTACTACTTCTCATTCCCCTCCAGTTCAGCTCTTGATAAAGACAAAGCAAGGTTGCAAAGTGTAACTGAATTTATGTTCCGTATTGTCCAACAGGCCACAGTACTTAGAGGAGAGCCAGAGAGAGATGACAGGGAAAGGAGAGAAGCAAGCAGGTTTACACCTAGATCTGCCCAGCCAAGCAGTGTGGTGGCGATATTAACGTCTGCCATACGAAGAGAACGTGTTCAATAGGGGAGGAAAATCATGTGGGAATGGGGGTGGGGGGTTTGAAGGTGTTTTAAAAAAAAAAAGGAACGTTTCAAAAGTACTCTTGTCCTGGAAGACATTTACTAGTTTGTAGTTTTCCCTTTTTTGTCTGTGAAGTGCAAAGCATTCCAATGAGATTTTATGCAGGGTTTAATTGTTGTGTTGGCTTTTCTCTTGAACCAGTAGGGTGTCTGTCTTTTTTCTTTTACATTTCTTTTCCTTTTTTTAATGTGAACAGTCACCAATCAAGATTAAATAAACCGCTCCAGTTTTTTTATTTCATTGTATTCGTCAGTGTTTTGATTTGGTAAATTGTGAATAATCGCCCAGATGCATGAATGATTGATTGTGCTGTTGGGTATTTGTCGATGTAGATTTAAAGCTTTACCCTAAAGTCACTTTGACCTTTGGTTAAAGCATTCATTAGCCTGGGTTACTGGATAATTAAAGTAACGCTGGTTTGTTTCAACTTTCACGTGAAATACCTGTAAAGAAATCCGAGATCTACGAATTGAACTTCAGCAAAACTTTAATTAGCTTGTTCATTTATACTTATAATTGGGCCTAGCCACACGTCCTGGTTCATGTCTTGGACAAACGATGTTTCTTTGTTTGAGTTCCGCTGGGGAATGAAATCCATGAGAGGATTTTTAGCAACTCTGAATTGCCGCCTGAAGGCAATCTTGCACGTAAGCGGTCAGACTATCTGATGAAGTGCCAGCAAAGATTCTAGCCATCGGGAGGAGCCAGCTTAAAGGCTAGCCAAAGAGAAGAGACTTTTCAGAAGCAGTCCATCGAAGAGAGGCTAGCCATTGGGATGAGCCAGCTGAGAGGCTAGCTTATTGGAATCGCCAGCAGTCTTATTGAGAACAGATGATTGCTGTTGTAAGACTAGCGAGAAACAGCTACCAAAGTAAGGTATTTAACATACCAGACTGGTAGGTAAGAGGAGAATTTTAGTTTTTTTTTTTTTTCATGTGAATTATTTGTGCTCATCACAATTAGGTAACAGTGTAAAGATTTTGTTGCTTGGTTGTTTTCGTGGTTGTGGTGAAAACAAGAGTGCCGAACTATCACAGTGAGCAAGTTTTCAACTGTGTTTTAAGTAAGGTTCGGTATCTGATTTTATGTTGTAAAAGTAGTCTTTTGTTTCAGTGGTGCATGAGACACTTATGACTATACACTTTCTGTGCTTGGCTACATGTCTTTGTTTCTCTCCTTATTTTGGTTTGAAATCAATTCATTCTTTTTCCAGGGATATAAACTTGTGGATTTTATACCTGCGACACGGTTACCGCCAGTTCAAATGGCCGGTGATCTCGAAGGTGAGTGCATGTCGTTAGATTTATTTATATTCTAAAATACTGTATCCTTTTTCAAGTTATTTTCTTTACGTCTAGGGTAGCTAAGGACAGACGCCTACCCCAAAATGGCAACTGCACAAACATATTAACATTGCATTCTTTTGCTGTTTTATCCACTTTGGCAGATGGCCTGAATATTTGAATTGGTAAGCTGTTTTAAATGAACCGGAAGTGTGTATTTTAAATGAAGTTGGCTTTGATTCTGTACGGTCATACAATTTTGTATGGTTAACCTTGTTTAAACCCTTTGCACAAAATGTTTCTTTTTGTTTCCACCACAGGTTGTGAGAGCGCAGAGTCAAACACCAAACAATAGCTGCTGGACAGCATTAGAAATGTTTTATTTTTTCAAAAAATTAATATATATATATATATATTTTTTTTTTTACAGTGTTTTAATAAAAATTTAAAACATTTAAGTATGGGATCAAATGCTTTATTTACCAAAGCAGTGATTTTACACCTATTTATATTTCGTGATTTCTTCAGCTGGGATTAAAATCATATATAACGCTTTAGAAAAATGAATCAATAGGTTCAACCTAACAAGTGATAAAGGGTCTGTTGCATCATGTCAACCTATCAGTTGAGTTGTCTTAGAAATGTGAGCAATAACATATATTTTGAATATAGTTGCATGAACATTTGGATGCAACGCTCAATATCACTAATCACTGGCATAACTTATGCTGAAGCATTTGATAGCTACCATATGAGCAAGGTTTTTTTCATGGCCAATCTTGGCCAAATATTTTAGTTGTACATATAGACATGAATATTAAGTAATTAATTTTACTTGCCATGGTACAAAAGAATGTACATGTATCAGTAGCACTAATTTACAGTCCTGTTCTGCATGAATTAATTGCCATAACTGGGTAATAACTAGTTACAAAACCTGAACATGCCCCTCAACCTAACTTTAGCCCATGTAGTTACCTTATATTACTCATTACTTTGTAGGATAAGTGCTCTGTAATTGCATGGACACAGTAAAATAAAGTGCAACCCATTTATCAATTGTAGATTTAGCTGTGTATGAGCTGCATACAAATATGCAGTGTTCTAGATTAAACGGGTTACATGTGTTACTCTCCTAACAAGTATAAAGAGATCAAATGCTTATTTTTGCGGAGTGACTTCCTGAAATGTTAAAATTATGGATTAGCATTCTTTTATTAAATGGGGATCATGATGATAACAGGATGGTAAAGGCCTTGAAAAAAGACAATGCATTTTTTTTAAATGTATTTGTTTTAATCAAAATGTTCATATTTGTTTATACGTGACTTTAAAAGGGTTTCTGTGGGTGTTAAAAAAGGTCTTTAAAAGTATTAATTCACCCTTCCACAAATTAAGGCCTTAAAAAAGGTCTTAAGTCAGATCAGGTCATGGCATTAAATTTCGCATGAGTTGCAAAAAATGAATATATTAGTATATTTGTTTTCCAATACAAATATCTCTGTTTTGTTAAATCAAGATACAAATATTTGAGATGGAAAATTATGTTTTCCCTTTCCCATTGGCAGATTTTTGTTTTTGTTCTTGATCATTTACATTTAGCAGACGCTTTTATCCAAAGCGACTTATGAGGACAATGGAAGCGATCAAAATCAACAAAAGAGCAATATGCAAGTGCTATAACAAGTCTCGGTTAGCTTAACGCAGTACACATAGCAAGGTTTTTTTTATTATATAATAAAAAGAAAATAATAGAGCAAGCTAGTGTTAGAGGCCTTTTTTTGCTTTTGTTAATTGTGTAATAAAAAGAAAACAAATAGAATACAAAAAGATTTGAGAAGCTAGTGTTAGTTGTTTTTTAAGAAAACAAGCAGTTAAATGAATAGAGTCTAAAAGGGACATGTTTGTTTTTTTCAAGAATAGAATTAGAATAGAGAGTGCTAGAGTTAGAGGGTCAAATAAAGATGTAAGAGATGTTTTAGCCGATTCTTGAAGATGGCTAAGGACTCAGCTGCTTGGACTGAGTTGGGCAGGTCATTCCACCAGGAGGGAGCATTTAATTTAAGAGCCAGTGAAAGTGATTTTGTGCCTCTTTGGGATGGCACAATAAAGTATGGAAGCCCATTTCCGCCACGTAAGAAAAAAATTCATGCCTTAAAAAGTCGAAATGATGACTTTACACGTTGAAATTGACTTAACTTTATAAACGTTGGTCACAGGATAGTGGTCTATAATGATAAATGGGACATTCTGAAACGAGTATATATATATATATATATATATATACTGAACAAACGCTCCCTCAAAACTTGTGACATCTGTGGCATTGTGCTGTGTGATAAAACTGCACATTTTAGAGTGGCTTTTTATTGTGGCCAGCCTAAGGCACACCTTTGCAATAATCATGCTGTCTAATCAGCACCTGTGAGGTGGATGGATTATCTCGGCAAAGGAGAAGTGCTCACTAACACAGATTTAGACAGATTTGTGAACAATATTTGAGAGAAATAGGCCTTTTGTGTACATAGAAAAAGTCTTAGATCTTTGAGTTCAGCTCATGAAAAATGGGGGCAAAAACAAAAGTGTTGCATTTATAATTTTGTTCAGTGTATGTCACTTTGATCAATAGTGTGTAAAGTGAATTAATATAAATGTAGATTTTTACTAGTGCTGTCAAATGATTATTCGCGATTAATCATCCAAAATAAAAGTTTTTGTTTACATTATATATGTATGTGTACTGTGTGTATTTATTACGTATATATAAATACAAACACATGCATGAATATATTTAAGAAAAAAATTACCGTATTGGCCCGAATATAAGACGACCCTGATTATAAGACGACCCCCCCTTTTTCAGATGTACCTTTTGGAAAAAGGCTTTTTAAAAACCAAATCTTGTTTTTTCTGAGTAAAACACATTTTGTCTTCAATTATTTTCATATTGCATGTTTTTCCTATTTTAATTTTTGTTTTGAAAGTATGGTAAAAACTGGTAAAATGTACCAACAATCACAT
>NW_015646349.1:128933-129602 GCF_001515625.1 Sinocyclocheilus rhinocerous | reverse complement strand
AAAAACAAAAAACAGGTAGCTTAGGACATTTAGGACATTTAGGCTATCCATCTAATAGTAGCCTACCAAAATCTTATTAACAGTAGAAGTTAATAGTCTTCAACAGTCATGCCTCATGCAGCTGTAAGGTTTTCTTTCTCTTTTGTTTTTACTCGCGATATTTACAACACGCATTACATTACGTATTTCATGGCACACTCGTTTTATGCGTATTTGGCGCCATCTATTGTTGTGGGTGTAGTATTGACATGTCAAAGTCTAGACCCTGAATATAAGACGACCGCGTTTTTTCAGATGTATTTCCAAGAAAAAAATATCGTCTTATATTCGGGACAATACGGTATGTTTATATATTAAATATATTTATATATACTGTAATGTAAAATATAAGAATATATAAGAAAGCTCTTCGGACACAGCCAAGGACTAAACAAGGGGGCGTGACCTATGGGATTACATTTCTGCCACATTTCTGCGCGCGAAAGATCATATTTTGAGCGCACAAAAGTGCATTTTGCACGAGCGCGATCTGAGTTTTGTGGAGAAAACGTTTGTTTCGCAAAGAAAAAAGTATTTTGAGCGCACGGAAATCAATTTTGCATTTAAAATAAGTTTTTGGATATGTGCAGACCTTCTCTTTTGCACGTGCAACGTTTCACTAGCTTGCTC
>NW_015646349.1:121686-127806 GCF_001515625.1 Sinocyclocheilus rhinocerous | reverse complement strand
GAGTCACTTATCAAAAGTTGCTAAATGTTGCCAAATACATTTAAAAAATAGCTATATTTGTTGCTAGGTGCTTTTGGAAGAAAAAGTTGCTAGGGTAGTCTGAAAAGTTGCTAAATCTAGCAACAAAATTGCTAAGTTGGCAACACTGGAGGTGGGACAAGAGGAGCACATGGCAAGCACAAACAGAGACAGAGCCATGTGCTCAGACACAAAACAAAGAAACATTCACGACTCTCAGGGCAGGATCCCGACAATATGTTTTCATTTATATTCATGTAAATGTTCTGATATACTTGCACTCTTTTTTTGTACATTCATCCTTTTTGAATCCATGTGTTGTGTTGGTATATTTACGTTAGAAGACACTTTAGCAAACTAGATGGCAATGAATAAACAATCTTATATCTGAGATTTGTAATATCGAAAATGAATGGGGGGAAAACAAAAGAAGTACAAAACTAATCAGTATATTTGGTAACACATTTGGCTAGGCCACAACTGCCCATTTGACATCTCCTGATTCTGACAATCATTTGTCAGTGAGCCAGTAGTTCATGATATGCCCGATTTGCACAACAGCCATTAGCCATACTAGCAGCATACTGGAACTTTTTTCATGGAAGGAGTCTAAACAAAGAGAAAGCGGAGGAGGCACTAATCTGATGGCGTGCTTTACATTCAATTCTTCAGTAGATTTACTATAAATGAATCTGCTTAAATGATTCTCTGTAACCACCTCTGGTAACAGTATCTATCCTGAAATCCTCAATATCAACCAGCAAACTAAACTGTCACAAAAGTGCCAAAACAGAACTACCCTATTAATATCTATAAATTGAAGCCAGTTTTCCCCAGCTGCAGACAGAAATAACCCAGCAGGTAAACCTACACTCAACACGTGAAGATTATTTTCCTGCATTACAGTATGGCTGAGCCAGAAAAAGAGTTATGCAAACTTCCATATCTACCGCTGCACATGTATCATATGTTGTACAATATTTGATTAAGCTGTGTAGGATAGGAATAACTATGACCTTTGTTGGGTTTCTAATTCATCCTAATTGTTTGAAGTTACTGTAATCCACTGTGTGTGTGATTACTTTTTTAATATTATTAAATGTTTTTTTTTTTTTTTAAATACCAATGTAAATCTTGTTGTAAATGTAATGCATCATCATTATATATTTCTAATTTAATATTAATTGCATTATAATTATTCATATCCATTGGCCTTATGTCAGTGTAATGCAGCTGAATTAGTTATTATAAATGAGACGACTCTTCTTGTTTTTGTCTTGGTTCTTAATGAGTGAAGTCAGTTTGGCTTCACGTTTAACCTAATAATTAAAAAAAAAAAAAATTTACTATCAACCATAAGGTGACGCTATTGAGCTACTTGTTCTTCTACTCACTCGATATACCTCATGTTGTTTTTTTTATCATCATTTCTGTTCATAAAGTTCATGTTGCACCTGTAGTTTTTTTTTTTTTTACCTTAGCTTTCATAATAAAATAAAATGATTGCCTAATGCATCTGCATACAAGAGAATATAAAGACCAAAAACAAAACAGTAACAGATTGATGTCTGTTATTCAACCTTTCAGCATCAGGACAAACAACTTTATTCGATTAAAATAGTCTTGATGGATTCTTTCCTTTTTCCTTTTGAGTTCTCCTTTTCTGTCTTTTGAAAAGAGGTTTGAAAGAGGATCCCCACCTCTTACCACAAATAGAAATGACGTATAATCTTAAATTGCTTATATTATTTGACAATTGATCATCCCAGTAAATATCCATGAGCATTTTATTTTCATTTTTTTAAAAAAACATATTTTCACATTTTCATTGAAATAAAGAAATGCCAGTCATTTTGAAAGTCAAAATGACCCAATAAAGCAGGGATTTTGGAGAATATATAATTCCTGTTTTTAAAGGATATTAAATAATTCTGTAAAATAAATATAATTAAAAATAAAAAAGAACATGAAGTCTTTACATTATGTTTATATGTCTATTTTCATACAGAAAAGCAACAACAATAGCCATGAATAATGTCTTGCCCTGTTGCACAAACAAATCACGGCCGAACATTAGATTATTCCTCACATTTGAACATTTAGTCTATTCCTCAAGCTGATTGCAGCTGCTGTCTCTTTTAAACAATTTTTGGACAGATTTATTGGCATGTGTGAATCATTTAGTGGCGGCTGCAAATTCCATTAAGGGCTTGATTACTTGTTTTTTGCCTTATGTAGATATAAATTTAGTCAAGATAATGGTGCAAACAATATAAAACTGACAAAAAATAATAATAAATAAATAAAATAAAAGTCTTTTACAGAACACTGAAGTGTGAATCCTTGTGCCTTTACGTCCCCATCGTAACGCTTGAGTGGATCTAGATTAGGCAACTGACTATTGATTCCTGACAATTCGCTTGCTTCTCTTCTAACACAGCATACTAATCAGAATTTGTGTGTGCTTATTTACATTGAAAATGTGGCATTTACAATAATTAGGCAAGTTTATTTATTTGCCAAATCAGATTGAGAGGCAATTCAACTCAATAACGGACGTCATGAAGTGGCAACGTGGGACTTTAGAGTGTCACATTGATTTTAGAGGAGCGCATGACAGATGCTTTAAAACAGCTGGAAACATGTATTGTGAACTTAAGCGCTAATAAGAATTTATATCCTCTAAACACATTAAACTATTCTGTTACACAGTGGGTTTCAGTCCTGACGCTCTAGTAAGCATCTTGTGCATCTCCTGTGTACTGCAGTTGTAGCCTATATGTAATGTCTGTCTTCCAACAGCAAAACTTTACACACAAAGTTTATCATATAAGCATGAATTACATTATCATTTTGCTTTATTATCACTAAACTGTCATTATTCCATATCTTAGCTGATCCTTAGCAGAAACTGACTGCACAAGCATACACTGTAAAAAAAATTTACGGTAAAAAACCGGCAGCTGTGGTTGCCGGAATTTTACCGTAAAAAATACGGTAGCAACGTTTTAAAACTTAAATTTACAGTTAAAAACCGTGATTTCATTAACTGATATAATGTTAATATACCAACCTATTGAAGTACTGAAATCTGTTTTGTACCTTTGTAATACACTGATAACCACCAAAAGCAGGTGGTGATGAGAAAGTCACATGATGAACCAAAGCCCATCACAAGCAGCTTTTAAATAATAACATATATAGAAGGTGCACAGTGTCATTCACACAAACACCAAACACCATCATGGTAACACACATGAAGTGTGTGTGTGTGTGTGTGTGTGTGTGTGTGTGTCTGTGTGTGTGTGTGTGTAAATAGTCATTGAACCAAAGGGTTGTAAACGTGTATATATGTGTGTGTGTATATATATATATATATATATATATATATGTTTACAACCCTTTGGTTCAATGACTATTTGTGTTTTGTGTGCTGTGCATGAGTGGAGCTGCTCCCTGTTCTGAAAAAAAAAAGGTGCATATTCTTGGTGTACTTTGATTTTCAAGCATCTTCTACACATTTGAGCTCTTTCCAAAAGGGAAGGCAACACAATATGTCAAGAACTAAGAGGATGTAAACTTTTCTTTAAACAGGATGATCGGGGTAAATTGTTAAAATTTTATTTTGTGGAAATACATAAACAGCTTATGGCAATAGGCTGCCATAAGAAGTGTTAAATAATAATGCAAGGTGTTTATAAACTTAAGAGCCAAATGGGGTATGCAAACGAATCAACTCAGCTGTGCATTCATACGCAAAAGCATACACCAAGTAAAGTAAGCTTACAGGGATGTCAGACTGTGGTGGCTTGCAGCTCGGTCTGATGAATGAGCTCTTACTGCAAGCCTTGTATTATCAACGGAGTTCACATAGAGGGGAAGATTATTCATCAGAGAGGAAAGGAGAAGAGGAATGAGGTGGAGGATATGAGAGATTGGTTGGATTGACATGCTAACAGTGTTTAAACAGCTCTGGAGGGAGTTTTCTGACCTGTCTTTCGGCATTGCAGCAGATACTACTGAATCTGAGATACCTGACACCTGAGATACTACACATCTGCTGAATCTGTAATACAAAGAAAGGGAGCCTTGTGGGGTTCCATGTGTTTGATTTATAAGCAGTTTCATTAAAAGCACTGTATTTGAAAGATTTAACTCTGTTTAGTGTGTAATGCAACAAATGTAATAGTTTTTCTTTTCCCCATTCATTACCAGTACATTTTAAAAGGTTATATAGAGAACAATTATATAGGAATTGGCCACTGAATGAATGAAAAAGACAAATGTATAGCATCCAAATGTATCTTCTCATGCATGTCCTGTTGTGTTTGGTATGCAGCTAGACTTGTGGGTGATTTATTTTGTGCACATAATGTTGCAGGCCATTGGACT
Source organism: Sinocyclocheilus rhinocerous (assembly GCF_001515625.1). Classification (NCBI taxonomy): domain Eukaryota; kingdom Metazoa; phylum Chordata; class Actinopteri; order Cypriniformes; family Cyprinidae; genus Sinocyclocheilus; species Sinocyclocheilus rhinocerous. Next base: position 123,396 of record NW_015646349.1, on the reverse strand, counting down.
AATGTTCAGGCACAATGCTGTAAAATAAGTACTGTAGTACTGTACAGTGTCATCAACACTGTGCTTTCATTTAACCCACTTGTTGCTATTCCTTTCTGAATGAAGCATATGCTACACCATGTGGACCTGTTGAAATAATTACCCCTGCATTGATAGACTTGTTTGTTTTTTAATAGGGCCAAATATTAATAATTATAGCATCGTTCAGTTTGCAACTTTTTTTTTACCAAGCCGCTCTTTTACATAGTCATTTGGCTGCACTGCAAACATGCAGCAATAGCTTTATACTTCATAAAATACAGCCAAAAGATACATATAATTATTAAAACAAAAATAGTCATATATATATACAACTGAAGTCAAAAGTTTACATACACCTTGCAGAATCTGCAAAATGTTAATTATTTTAGCAAAATAAGAGGGATCATACAAAATGCATGTTATTGTTTATTTATTACTGACCTGAATAAGGTATTTCACATAAAGGATCTTTGCATATAGTCCACAAGAGAAAATAATAGTTGAATTTATAAAAATGACCCCATTCAAAAGTTTACATGGCTATTATTGGCAGGGCTTTTATGAAAACCATAAAAGCCTCTTTCAGGCATATTATCTGTTTAATTTCCCAATGTGTCTATTGGGCATTACAATCAGTTTCTGCTGCATTTGGTTTAAGCATTGCCTGATCCTAAAGCTTAAGTACAATATTCATGTTTACAGCGATGCATTTTCAATATTCATACACAGTTTTATCAGTTTATATGAACATTTATATATACATATATATATATATATATATATATATATAGTTTACATATACTCGGTTTATATGAACATTTTTTAAAATTCATTTCATTTATGAATGCTGACAGATTTGTAGATATTTGAAATACATGTGCAAAAAAAAAATTTCTTGAAAATGAGTCATTATGGCAAACAAAAACTGTCATAACATCATTACTGTGACCTTCTGTGCCTTGTTTTTAACAGGACAGGGCGCGACCATTTGTGACTTGAGTGTGCAAGACTTACGGACTCATTATGCTTCCAGTTATTTTAGCTTTATAAAGCAGTCCTTTATGCTGCTTGATATTACAAACTGGTATTTGTCATCATATTATTCTAATTTATCGTCCTAATAATAAACGCACTGTCTTGTAAAGCAAATAGTTTGACCGTTTGCTGCACCTTGTTTTTCTTAAAGTTATGAATCAGAAGTCTTGCACATTCACTGAAAATAGCTTACTTCCACGTTGCAAAATAAGGTGGTAACTTTTTCATCCGTGTCTACTCCAGGTGTGGTCCACCCTAGAGCTCTCTTTCACATTTTTAGGCTCCCTTAATTGCACTGGACCAAAGTGAAATACACAAGTCAAAAATACCTATTCATGTATAACCCCTCTCTCCCGGCAGTGGACGTTCTTTAATGTGATGATACGAAGTTTTACTGACAACATCTCACCAGACCGCAGTTCACTGTTGTTCTACTGAAGCTCGTTTGGCACATGTTCCTTTCCGCGCTCGTTTGACTTGGGCCTGGCGCTGAGGCGAAGTTGAAGTACGCGCCTGAAATGTCTCCCGTTTGATGTGGTCATAAAGAGAGATACGGTGGCTCCGCGCCTTAATAAATGCATTTCTTGTCAAGAAAAAAAGGGACAAAAACTGCAGTTTTGAGTGGGGTGGCCAAGCTTAGGTCAGTGGTGGCCA
>NW_015646349.1:114937-121615 GCF_001515625.1 Sinocyclocheilus rhinocerous | reverse complement strand
GCTGATTAGCAATTTGTGTTACCAAGCAATTGAACAGGTGTACCTAATAAAGTGGCCGGTGAGTGTATATATAGAAGAAATATATACTATTATACTATATATATATATATATATAAAGAAGAAATGTATGACTGAAATGCAAAAAGGGGGGAAAAAAATGTAATTTCTTGTTGAGCTCCACACATCTGTTATTCTTCTGCGCCACGCCGCGTTCTTATTCCGAGTGGATCTCGAACCCTGGTCTCCGGCATGGGAGGCGTCAGTCGCTAGTGCGTCTCTTGAGATCAGGGGAGTGAGGTTTACCTGCACAGCACCTACTCGCTGGCCTCCGTTTCATATTTATGATACATAACCAAATGTGCAGAGACTTGTAAACAGTTTCACAGACAATCTGTATAGTTAAAAGTGTATATAGAAGAAATATATATTATTATACTATATATATATAAAGAAGAAATGTATGACTGAAATGCAAAAAGGGGGGGAAAAAATGTAATTTCTTGTTGAGCTCCACACATCTGTTATTCTTCTGCCCTATCTGCATGCTAATTCTAATTTCACCTATCACACTTTCTCTCTTGTTCTTTCTCTTTTTCTCTCATCTCTCATTACTCAAGAGAGCGCTCAAAGCTGTCGCCCTCCGACCTCAGGCAAGTTCAGATGGAGGACAGGCACAGAGAAGTGTGACTCTGTCTGTCTGTGTGTGTGTGTGTGTGTGTGTGTGTGTATGTGCGTACCTGTTTTTCTATTCTGGTGGGGACTTAAACCTGAATACACACAGACTCATGGGGACTCGTGTCATGGTGGGGACCTCACGGGTAAACAAGCTAATAAATCACACATAATGAAGTTTTTTGAAAATCTGAAATAGCACAAAGTTTCCTGTAAGGGGTAGGTTTAGGGGTAGGGTTGGTGTAGGGCAATAGAATATACAGTCTGTACAGTATAAAAACCATTACGCCTATGGAGAGTCCCCACAAGGATAGCTGACAGACATGTGTGTGTGTGTGTGTGTGTGTGTGTTCTTCTCTCTCCCTTGGCTGGTGCTGCCATGGCAACAGAGGGTGACCTGATTTGACCAAGCACAACATGTTCCTGGATCAACATCCTTGTTGATCCTGGAACAACATTTCAATCAACCAATCAGAATTGAGAGATAACTCTTCAGGAAATATCTGTTTTAGGCTTAGGATCAGGGTTAGGTGTTTCTACACCCTTGTTAATCAGCTATCATTTCACACTGATTTTAGGAATAAATTATGGGTAAGGTTAGGTTTAGAGGTAGGGATTGGGTTTAGTCTATATTTTTGGACAGTAATGTTGATCCAGGATCAACAAAAGATGTTGATCCTGGAACATGTCTTACTTGGCAAAATCACGGCGACCGGCAACAGAGGCAGTCAAAACACAGACCGGGAAGTTGTGTTGAATGTAACACTTCAAAAGTCATTAAGTTTTGCTCTTCACCCCTCCCCTGTTCCTCTCCCATTGTCCTCCTCTTTTACTCAGACAGCCAGGAAAATTAAAAACACACATTAGCGATCACTGATAACTTAAGAAATTCTTAAAATAATTTTCATGAGGAAATGTTGATAATAAGAGAGAGTGTGAGAGAGAGAGAACAACAGTGTCAAAAGTGTACCTACTCTCAACCTTTCTCCACTTTCAAACAATAAGGTGACGAGATTTCTGAAATGAAAATAGTGCAATTTGTTGTTAATATATCATCATAATTCTCAAGATATCTTCAGTTAAGCCTGGCAGGCAGCATAAACAAATCATTGGTTCATATCATTTATAAGTAACGAACCCGCACACTATCAATACTTGCAACTTTACAATAAAGTTTAAGAATTAGCAATTATTGATAGTGTGCGAGTTCGTTACTTATTTTTGATTCAACTTTTTGCACCTATCCTCGTTTCAGGTGTGCTGAGTTTACGTTGATTTCATATCATTTATAACATATCATTTTACAATAGCTTACAATAACTATAAACTATTAGTAATTAACAAAAAATACTACATTCAGAAGATCAGTATTTTATGAATAATGAAATGCGAAGATATGAATTTGTAATAAATATTCATGACAGAATATTGAATGTATTTTAACTAATATTCTGTCAACATTATATAATGTTTGTTAATGTCATTAATGATATTACAGTGTTATTAAAGGTGTAAACGTCTGTGCAGAGCACATTAAAGGTACATTAAGAGCACACACTTAAAACTGAAGTCTGCATGTTGTAAAATGAAATCGCATCATATGACCCCTTTAAGTCATAAAGAAAGGGATAGTTTACCCAAAAATGAGTGACATTTACTCATTCTTGTATAATACCATACCAAACCTGTATGACTTTCCTTCCTTGTGTAACACAACAGAATATAATTTGATAAAATGTCTTTGTACGAAAGTGAAAGTCAGTTGAGTCCAGTGAATTAGAGGCAATAATATTAATTTGTGTAATATAATTTTATATAATATTAATTGTGTTATTATGTGACATTTGCTCAATATAACTTATTCTGACAAGCAATACAGTGCTAATTATGAAATGAAACAGAAATTGACGTTTTTGAAGTTTCTTTTTTTCCTCAAAATAGCTCATGGTGCAAGATGTTAAAAATAGCATTGATTACATCACTTCCCATGAGAGAACATGGCTGTTGCTTCACATCTTGAATATTTACTTGTTTTGCTTTTTTCTGATAATAGGCCTGATCTGTTTGGCATTTGCTCCTGTGTCTTATTCTTGGAGATTTGCATGTTGCAGGAAAACCTGCGTTGGAGACTGGAGGGCTGCAGCTCAATTCCACTGCTATGCTGCAAGCCTCTCTCTGTCTGTCTCTCTGCTTGAGTTAGTGAGTGAGTAACCTTCCTCTCAATCTGCTTGCAGTGATTTGTGGCTGCTGTTGAGAATTGTTTTGGCTTTTAACATTGATTTATTGACCTCCTAAGCCAAGAAGCGTATTAATAAATCTGCAATTATTAAATGGGGGAAGAAAGTGGAGGCATTTATATAAGATGCAGGGAAATGTGAATAATCACAGGATTACAGAGAATAAGGTGAATGCAAATTTATGTCAAATAATAGAGCATCCTGGATTTCACACTTATTGGACTGCGCAGAATAACAGCGAAACACAAATATTACAGTCAAAATTGAAAGCAAATAAAAACTAAAAGAAATAATATGATTTAAAAGTAACTATAAAAAAATCTGTTGGCTAAAAACAAGAGGTTACACATTAGAGAATTCCTTAATGTCACGTGTGTGGAATCAAAATAATCAATAGCAAAGATAATTACATATTTACATTGTTTTATTTTATTTTATTTTATTTTTGCATTGGTGCTCCACACTCCATTCAACTGCTGGTGGCAATGCACCATGAAGCTGTTTGCCAACCCATAATCAAACCTCAGAAGAAGAAGCTCCCAGTATGGTTTGTTAAAGTACATATAGCAATAATAATATATCAGAAGAAATGAAAATAAATAGAGAACAAGGTATAAAGGAACATCCAAATATTAGGATGGAGAAACGGCCTTCTAATGAACATCTTGATGTGGAATTCTCACTAAATGAATTAAAGAGAGCTGTTAGAAGAGTTAAAAAAACTTCACCAGGAAAGGATGAGATATGTTATATGATGATCAAAAATTTATCTGATTTTTCTCTGAACTTTTTATTGCGTCTTTTTAATAAAGTGTGGAGATCAGGGAGACTTCCTTCTTCATGGAAACACGGGGTTATTATTCCTATATTAAAGCCAGCCAAGAACAAGCATAATGCTGACAGTTATAGACCTATAGCATTAACGTCAAATTTGTGTAAATTAATGGAACGTATGATTGTGTGTAGATTAAACTATATGTTAGAAAGGAAAGAAATTATTTCACCACATCAGAGTGGATTCCGTAAAGGACGAAGTACATTAGATGCTGTTCTTAGTTTAGAAACAGACATAAGAAAGGCTCAAGTTAATAAAGAGGTGGTAGTAGGCATCTTTTTTGACATTGAAAAAGCATACGACATGCTTTGGAAGGAGGGGCTGTTAATAAAGTTTGAACAATTAGGAATTGAAGGCAGAATGTTTAACTGGATTAAAGATTTTTTACTTAATAGAACTGTTCAGGTAAGGGTTGGGGCTTCATATTCCAGGATATATAAAATAGATAATGGTACTCCACAAGGAAGTGTGTGCAGTCCAGTATTGTTTAATATCATGATAAATGATGTGTTCCAAAATGTCAAAATAGATATAGGAAGATCTCTCTATGCTGACGATGGAGCGATATGGAAAAGGGGTCGTAATGTATCTCACGTGACAAGAGTTATACAATCAGCGGTTAATGAAGTGGAAAAATGGGCTAACAAATGGAGTTTTCGACTATCGGTGACTAAAACTCAACTAGTCTGTTTTGCGAAGAGGAATCATATCCCTGAAATAAAAGTGAAGTTATATGGACAAGTACTTGAACAAGTTAAAGATATAAGATATCTAGGAATATGGATGGATTCCAGGTTGACCTTTAAGATACATATTCAGAAGTTGGTAGATAAGTGCAAAAAAAGTAATAATATACTACGATGTTTAACAGGAATAGAATGGGGAGCTAGTAGGAAATCTTTACTAAGAATATATAGTGCACTGATTAGGTCAGCAATTGATTATGGATGCATAATTTATGGATCTGCTTCTAAATCCTTGATTAAAAAAGTAGAAACTGTTCAGGCACAATCTTTAAGAATATGTAGTGGAGCTTTCAGATCTTCTCCAATATCAGCCATACAAGTGGAGGTGGGAGAAATGCCTATAAGTTTACGAAAATTGAAATTAACTATGAATTATTGGATAAATGTAAAAGGGCATTCAGAATTACATCCAGTAAAGGACATATTGAAGGATTGCTGGGATGATCTTTCTAATGTTGTATAAAGCAAATCTGCAGGACCCCAGTTTTAGCATTGTGGTCTGAGAAATTCAGCTTATCATCAATCACAACTCCAAGGTTTCTAGCTGTTTTTGAAGGAGTTATGGTTGATGAGCCTAACTGGATGGTGAAATTTTGATAAAGTGATGGGTTTGTTGAAACCACAAGCAGTTCTGTCTTAGCCAGGTTGAGTTGAAGGTGATGGTCCGTCATCCAACAAGAAATGTCTGTTAGACATGCTGAGATGTGACCATGGAATCAGAGGTAGAGTTGAGTGTCATCAGCTGAGATGCCAGAGATGCCATTTTCCAATAGGGCTGACAGGAGAATCTGGTGGTTCACCATATCAAAAGCATCCAGCAAGAGAAGATTTTGAAGCCGCTCTTGCCAGTCTTAGGGCTTCAACAACTGAAAGCAAGGCAGTCTCGGTCGAATGTCCACTTCTGAAGCCAGATTGGTTGCTGTCCAGGAGGTTGTTCTGTGTGAGAAAGGCTGAGACTTGGTTGAACACAGCTCGTTCAAGTGTTTTTGCAATGAAAGGTGAAAGGGAAATCAGTCTGTAGTCCTCTAGAAGAGTTGGGTTAAGAGTGGGTTTCTTAAGAAGTGGGGTTATACGAGCCTGTTTAAATGTTGAGGGAAAAACACCAGTGTGAAGGGATGTGTTAACGATGTGAGTGAGTGCAGGTACAACTGCAGGAGAAATGGCTTGAAGGAGATGAGCTGGAGTAGGATCAAGCGGACAAGTAGTAGGATGATTGGAAAGGATGAGTTTAGAGACTTCTGAGTTTAGATTCTGCCTCAGAGAGTGGAGAGAAGGATGAAAACGAGTGTATGTTTGCTGGTAAGATGTGTTTGACAGTTTGTGGTGTGGCAAATTGTGCACTGAGGTTTGTAATTTTATAAATGAAGAATGTGGCAAAGTCGTCAGCTGTTACAGCTGATGAAGGAGGGGGAGGAGGAGGACAAAGAAGGGAGGAAAATGTTAGAGAGTTAGGCGAATTGTTAATTTTGTTGTGATAGTATGTCCTTTTAGCAGTGGAGACATTAGCAGAGAATGAAGAGAGGAGTGATCGATATACATTAAGGTCAGTAGGATTTTGTGATTTGCGCCATACTCTTTCTGCAGCTCTGAGCTCAGAACGATGCTCGCAGAGAACATCATATAGCCAAGGGGCAGAAGAGGTGGTACGAGCTGGCCTGGAAGACAAGGGGCAGACACTGTCTAAACAAGACGTAAGAGTGGAGCAGAAAGTATCAGTAGCACTGTTAACATCAAGAGATCCCAGGTAGCCAGCGCAATCGGGCCAATTGTGGCTGAGCATTGGCTCACTCGGCTGTGTTCTAGCAGCGGCTCACCAAAAGTGAGCCAGTTCTGGCCCAGTAATGGTTGCCAGATTTGGCTAGGCTTTGGATCTGCGGATTTGGCCCGGTTTGCACTGAGACACGGCACATTTAGCCACATTAGGTCCGATTACGGACCATAAGGGCTGGTCTGATTTTGGCTGAGATATGGGCATGCATACCCGTGTGATCCAACATTCTCTTTTTTCTTTAACTACATTTGGAAATTAATGATGTAATTCATATAATGAAACAAGCTTAAAGTGGTTAAGGGAACTTTAACATTATTTTTGCTATATGAGTTTCAAGACATGCGCACAAGCTTTGACATCTAATGACAACACCTGGTGGGCTTTTTGTGCTGCTAATTGCCAGAAGACCAGAAGAAA